>NC_069504.1:720517586-720745188 GCF_027579735.1 Bombina bombina
ACCAAAACCTGTGGGGCCATGCTGGAGTCACCAGCAACACAAACGATTGTTCCATGATGATCTTGGAGATCACTCTCGGAAGAACTAGAGGCGGGAAGATATAAGCAGGTTGATAACACCAAGGAAGTGTCAGCGCATCCACTGCTTCCGCCTGAGAATCCCTGGACCTGGACAGGTATCTGGGAAGTTTCTTGTTTGGATGAGAGGCCATCAGATCTATTTCTGGAAGACCCCACATCTGAACAATCTGAGAAAACACATCCGGATGGAGAGACCACTCCCCTGGATGTAAAGTCTGACGGCTGAGATAATCCGCCTCCCAATTGTCTACACCTGGGATATGAACCGCAGAAATTAGACAAGAGCTGGATTCCGCCCCAAACAAGTAACCAAGATACTTCTTTCATAGCTAGGGGACTGTGAGTCCCACCCTGATTATTGACATATGCCACCGTTGTGATATTGTCTGTCTGAAAACAAATGAACGGTTCTCTCTTCAACAGAGGCCAAAACTGAAGAGCTCTGAAAATTGCACCGAGTTCTAAAATATTGATTGGTAATCTCGCCTTTTGAGATTTCCAAACTCCTTGTGCTGTCAGAGATCCCCAGACAGCTCCCCAACCTGAAAGACTCACATCTGTTGTGATCACAGTCCAGGTTGGCCAAACAAAAGAGGCCCCTTGAACTAAACGCTGGTGATTTAACCACCACGTCAAAGAGTGTTGAATATTGGGATTTAAAGATATTAATTGTGATATCTTTGTATAATCCCGGCACCATTGGTTCAGCATGCAAAGCTGGAGAGGTCTCGTGAAAAACGAGCAAAAGGAATCGCGTCTGATGCTGCAGTCATGAGGCCTAAAACTTCCATGCACATAGCCACTGAAGGGAATGACTGAGACTGAAGGCGCCGACATGCTGCAACCAATTTCAAACGTCTCTTGTCTGTTAGAGACAGAGTCATGGACACTGAATCTATCTGGAAACCTAAAAAGGTGACCCTTGTCTGAGGAATCAAAAAACTTTTTGGTAAATTGATCCTCCAACCATGTTTTCGAAGAAACAACACAAGTTGATTTGTGTGAGATTCTGCAGAACGTAAAGACTGAGCTAGTACCAAGATATCGTACAAATAAGGAAACACCGCAATACCCTGTTCTCTGATTACAGAGAGTAGGGCACCCAGAACCTTTGAAAAGATTCTTGGAGCTGATGCTAGGCCAAATGGAAGAGCAACAAATTGGTAATGCTTGTCTAGAAAAGAGAATCTCAGGAACTGATAATGTTCTGGATGAATCGGAATATAAAGGTAAGCATCCTGCAAGTCTATTGTAGACATATAATGTCCTTGCTGAACAAAAGGCAGAATAGTCCTTATAGTCACCATCTTGAAAGTTGGTACTCTTGCATAACGATTCAAAATTTTCAGATCCAGAACTGGTCTGAATGAATTTTCTTTCTTTGGGACAATGAATAGATTTGAATAAAACCCCAGGCCTTGTTCCTGAAAAGGAACCAGCATGATTACCCCTGAAACCTCCAGATCTGAAACACACTTCAGGAAAGCCTGAGCTTTTACTTGATTTACTGGGATACGTGAGAGAAAAAATCTCCTCACAGGAGGTCTTACTCTGAATCCAATTCGGTACCCCTGAGGGACAATGCTCTGAATCCATTGATTTTGGACAGAATTTATCCAAACATCCTTGAAAAACCTTAATCTGCCCCCTACCAGCTGAGCTGGAATGAGGGCCGCACCTTCATGCGGACTTAGGGGCTGACTTTGGTTTCTTAAAAGGCTTGGATTTATTCCAATTTGAGGAAGGCTTCCAATTGGAAACAGATTCCTTGGGGGAAGGATTAGGTTTTTGTTCCTTATTTGACGAAATGAACGAAAACGATTAGAAGCCTTAGATTTACCCTTAGGTTTTTTATCCTGAGGCAAAAAAAAAACTCCTTTTCCCCCAGTAACAGTTGAAATAATAGAATTCAACTGAGAACCAAATAAATTATTACCTTGGAAAGAAAGAGATAGCAATCTAGATTTAGATGTCATATCAGCATTCCAAAATTTAAGCCACAAGGCTCTTCTAGCTAAAATAGCTAAAGACATGGATCTAACATCAATTTAAATAATATCAAAAATAGCATCACAAATAAAATGATTAGCATGTTGCAGTAAGCGAACAATGCTAGATATGTCAGAATCCAATTCTTGTTGCGCTAAATTCTCCAACCAAAAAGTTGAAGCAGCTGCAACATCAGCCAAAGTAATTGCAGGCCTAAGAAGATGACCTGAATATAAATAGGATTTCCTTAGATAAGATTCAATCTTCCTATCTAAAGGATCTTTAAAATAAGTACTATCTTCCATAGGAATAGTGGTTCATTTAGCAAGAGTAGAAATAGCCCCATCAACTTTGGGGATCTTTTCCCAAAACTCTATTGCAATTGCTGGTAAAGGATACAATTTTTTAAACCTTGCAGAAGGATTAAAAGGAGTACCTGGCTTATTCCATTCCTTAGAAATCATGTCAGAAATAGTATCAAAAATAGGAAAAACCTCTGTAGTAATCACAGTAGGTTTAAAAACAGCATTTAAACGTTTACTGTTTTTAATATCAAGAGGACTAGCTTCCTCAATATCCAAAGTAATTAACACTTCTTTTAACAAAGAACGCATATACTCTATTTTAAATAAATAAGAAGATTTGTCAGTGTCAATGTCTGAGGAAGGATCTTCTGAATCAGATAGATCCTCATCAGAGGTAGATAATTCATTATGCTGTCGGTCATTTGAAATTTCATCAACTTTATCAGAAGTTTTAAATGACCTCTTACGCTTATTAGAAGGTGGAAATGCAGACAAAGCCTTCTGAATAGAATCAGTAACAAATTCTTTAAAATTCATGGGTATATCATGTACATTAGAAGTTGAGGGAACTGCCACCGGCAATGTAATATTACAGATAGAAACTCGATCTGCATGTAAAAGTTTATCACGACAACTATTACAAATGACATTTGGAAATATAATCTCCACAATTTTACAACAAATGCACTTAGCTTTGGTAGAACCGATGTCAGTTCCAGCAGATACTTCTGAGGCAGGATCAGATTGAGACATCTTGCAAAATGTAAAAGAAAAAACAACATATAAAGCAAAATTATCAATTTCCTTATATGACAGTTTCAGGAATGGGAACAAAAGCAAATAGCAGAGGGAGGGATAAAAAATAAAAACGACCATTTCCGCTGAAAAAAATGAATCCACAACCCAAATCATAAATTTAGTCTCAAAATTGAAAAGAAAAACTTAAATTAGAAGCAGAAGAAAAACTGAAACAGCTGCCTGAAGAACTTTTCTACCAAAAACTGCTTCTGAAGAAGCAAATAGATCAAAATGGTAGAATTTAGTAAAAGTATGCAAAGAAGACCTAGTTGCTGCTTTGCAAATCTGATCAGCTGAAGCTTCATTCTTAAAAGCCCAAGAAGTGGAAACTGATCTAGTAGAATGAGCTGTAATTCTCTGAGGCATGGTTTTACCCAACTCCAAATAAGCTTGATGAATCAAAAGCTTTAACCATGACGACAAAGAAACAGCAGAAGCCGTCTGACCTGTCCTGGAACCAGAAAAGATAACAAATAGACTAGAAGTTTTCCTGAAATCTTTAGTAGCTTCAACATAATATTTCAGAGCTCTCACCACATCCAAAGAATGTAAAGATTTCTCCAAAGAATTTTTAGGATTAGGACACAAAGAAGGGACAACAATTTCTCTATTAATGTTGTTAGAATTCACAACCTTAGGTAAGAATTTAAATGAAGTCCGCAAAACTGCCTTATCCTGATGAAAAATTAGAAAAGGAGATTCACAAGAGAGCAGATAATTCAGAAACTCTTTTAGTAGAAGAGATGGCCAAAAGGAACAACACTTTACAAGAAAGTAGTTTAATGTCCAAAGAATGCATAGGCTCAAATGGAGGAGCCTGTAAAGCCTTCAAAACCAAATTAAATTAAGACTCCAAGGAGGAGAGATTGATTTAATGACAGGCTTGATACAAACCAAAGCCTGTACAAAACAGTGAATATCAGGAAGTTTAGTAATGTTTCTGTGGAATAAAACTGAAAGAGCAGAGATTTGTCCTTTCAAGGAACTTGCAGACAAACCTATATCCAAACCATCCTGAAGAAACTGTAAAATTCTAGGAATTCTAAAAGAATGCCAAGAAAATGTATGAGAACACCATGAAATGTAAGTCTTCCAAACTCGATAATAAATCTTTCTAGAAACAGATTTACGAGCCTGTAACATAGTATTAATCACTGAGTCAGAGAAACCTCTATGACTAAGCACTAAGCGTGCAATTTCCATACCTTCACATTTAATGATTTGAGATCCTGATGGAAAAATGGGCCTTGAGATAGAAGGTCTGGCCTTAAGGGAAGTGGCCAAGGTTGGCAACTGGACATCCGAACAAGATCCATATACCAAAACCTGTGAGGCCATGCTGGAGCCACCAGCAGCACAAACAATTGCTCCATGATGATTTTCGAGATCACTCTTGGAAGAAGAACTAGAGGCGGGAAAACATAAGCAGGTTGATAACACCAAGGAAGTGTCAATGCATCCACTGCTTGCGCCTGAAGATCCCTAGACCTTGACAGGTACCTGGGAAGTTTCTTGTTTAGATGAGAGGCCATCAGATCTATTTCTGGAAGCCCCCACATCTGAACAATTTGAGAAAACACATCTGGGTGGAGAGACCATTCTCCCGGATGTAAAGTCTGATGACTGAGATAATACGCTTCCCAATTGTCTATACCTGGGATACGAACCGCAGAAATTAGACAAGAGCTGGATTCCGCCCAAACAAGTATCCGGGATACTTCTTTCATAGCTTGAGGACTGTGAGTCCCACCCTGATGATTGACATATGCCACAGTTGTGATATTATCCGTCTGAAAACAAATGAACGGTTCTGTCTTCAACAGAGGCCAAAACTGAAGAGCCCTGAGAATCACACGGAGTTCCAGAATATTGATTGGTAATCTCGCCTCTTGAGATTTCCAAACTCCTTGCGCTGTCAGAGATCCCCAAACAGCTCCCCAACCTGAAAGACTTGCATCTGTTGTGATCACAGTCCAGGTTGGAAGAACGAAAGAGGCCCCTAGAATTATACGATGGTGATCTAACCACCAAGTCAGAGAAAGTCTAACATTGGGATTTAAGAGCATCAATTATGATATCCTTGTATAATCCCTGCACCATTGGTTCAGCAAAGAAAGCTGGAGAGGTCTCATATGAAAACGAGCAAAGGGGATCGCGTCCGATGCTGCAGTCATAAGACCTAAAACTTCCATGAACATAGCTACTGAAGGGAATGACTGAGACTGAAGGTTCCGACAGGCTGCAACCAATTTTAAACGTCTCTTGTCTGTTAGAGACAAAGTCATGGACACTGAATCTATCTGGAAACCTAAAAAGGTTACCCTTGTCTGAGGAATCAAAGAACTTTTTGGTAAATTGATCCTCCAACCATGTCTTTGAAGATACAACACTAGTTGATTCATGTGAGATTCTGCAGAACGTAAAGACTGAGCAAGTACCAAGATATCGTCCAAATAAGGAAACACCACAATATCCCGCTCTCTGATTACAGAGAGTAGGGCACCGAGAACCTTTGAAAAGATTCTTGGAGCTGTCGCTAGGCAAAAAGGAAGAGCAACAAATTGGGAATGCTTGTCTAGAAAAGAGAATCTCAGGAACTGATAGTGATCTGGATGAATCGGAATATGAAGATATGCATCCTATAAGTCTATTTTGGACATATAATGCCCTTGCTGAACAAAAGGCAGAATAGTCCTTATTGTCATCATTTTGGTTAAGTTGGTACTCTTACATATTGATTCAAAATCTTTAGATCCAGAACTGGTCTGAATGAATTTTCTTTCTTTGGGACAATGAATAGATTTGAATAAAACCCCAGACCCTGTTCCTGAAACGGAACTGGCATGATTACCCCTGATAACTCCAGGTCTGAAACACATTTCAGGAAAGCCTGAGCCTTTCCTGGGTTCGCTGGAATGCATGAGAAAAAAAAAAATCTTCTCACAGGCGGTCTTACTCTGAAACCTATTCTGTACCCCTGAGAGACAATACTCTGAATCCAATGATTTTGGACTGGACTGAATTGATTCAAACATCTTTTAAAAAATTTAATCTGCCCCCTACCAGCTGAGCTGGAATGAGGGCCACACCCTCATGCGGACTTGGGGGCTGGCTTTGATCTTTTAAATGGCTTGGATTTATTCCAATTTGAGGAAGGCTTCCAATTGGAAACAGATTCCTTTGTGGAAGGATTAGATTTCTGTTCCTTATGTTGAAAGGAACGAAAACAGTTAGAAGCTTTAGATTTACCCTTAGGTTTTTGATCCTGAGGTAAAAAGATTCCCTTCCCCCCAGTGACAGTTGAAATTATTGAATCCAACTGAGAACCAAATAATCTATTACCTTGGAAAGAAAGAGATAGCAATCTGGAAATAGAAGTCATATCAGCATTCTAAGAGTTAAGCCATAAAGCTCTTCTAGCTAAAAAATAGCTAAAGACATATATCGAACATCAATTTTGATGATATAAAAATGGCATCACAAATTAAATTATTAGCATGTTGAATTAATTTAACAATGCTAGACAAATCATGATCCGATACTTGTTGCGCTAAAGTTTCCAACCAAAAAGTTGAAGCAGCTGCAACATCAGCCAAAGAAATTGCAGGCCTAAGAAGATGACCTGAATATAAATAAGCCTTCCTTAGATAAGATTTAAGTTTCCTATCTAAAGGATCTTTAAAAGAAGTACTATCTTCCATAGGAATAGTAGTACGTTTAGCAAGAGTAGAGATAGCCCCATCAACTTTGGGGATCTTTTCCCAAAACTCCAATCTAACAGTTGGCAAAGGATACAATTTTTTAAACCCTGAAGAAGGAATAAAAGTACCACCAGGCCTATTCCATTCCTTAGCAATCATATCTGAAATAGCATCAGGAACTGGAAAAACCTCTGGAATAACCACAGGAGGTTTATAAACTGAATTTAAACGTTTACTAGTTTTAATATCAAGAGGACTAGTTTCCTCAATATCTAATGTAATCAACACTTCTTTTAATAAGGAACGAATATACTCCATTTTAAATCAATAAGAGGATTTGTCAGTGTCAATATCTGAGGCAGGATCTTCTGAATCAGATCCTCATCAGAAAAAGATAAATCAGTATGTTGCCGGTCATTTGAAATTTCATCAACTCTATGAGAAGTTTTAAAAGACCTTTTACGTTTATTAGAAGGTGGAATGGCAGACAAAGCCTTCTGAATAGAATCAGAAATACATTCTTTTAAATTTACAGGTATATCTTGCGCATTAGATGTTGAGGGAACAGCAACAGGTAATGAACTACTAATGATGGAAAAAATTTCTGCATGTAAAAGTTTATCATGACTACTATTACAAACCACAGCTGGAGGTATAATCTCCACAAGTTTACAACAAATGCACTTAGCTTTGGTAGAACCGTTATCAGGCAGCAGGAATCAAACAGTAAATTCTGAGAAAGGATCAGATTGAGACATCTTGCAAATATAAGAGAAAAAAACAACATATAAAGCAAAATTAGCAATTTCCTTATATGGCAGTTTCATGAATGGGAAAAAAATGCAAACAGCATAGCCCTCTGACATAGACGCCAAAAACGTCCGGAAACTAAACTCACGTCATAGATGACGCAACCTTGTGAAGGGCTCGGCGTCAACTAAGACGCTAGAAATGACGAATTTGCATCAACGAACGTAACTTCTCGCCAAAAAAATCATGCGCCAAAAATGACGCAATAAATTTTGGCATTTTGCGCCCTCACGAGCCTAATTCTGCACGCAAATATAAGTACAATACATATATTTAGAACTTTATATAAATACATAAAGTGTCAAACCATAGCTGAGAGTGTCTTAAGTAATGAAAACATACTTACCAAAAGACACCCATCCACATATAGCAGATTGCCAAACCAGTACTGAAACAGTAATCAGTAGACGTAATGGTATATCGTCGATCTGAAAATGGAGGTAGGAGATGAATCTCTACGACCGATAACAGAGAACCTATGAAATAGATCCCCATGAGGAAAACCATTGCATTCAATAGGTGATACTCCCTTCACATCCCTCTGACATTCACTGTACTCTGAGAGGAATCAGACTTCAAAATGCTGAGAAGCGCATATCAACGTAGAAATCTTAGCACAAACTTACTTCACCACCTCCATAGGAGGCAAAGTTTGTAAAACTGAATTGTGGGTGTGGTGAGGGGTGTATTTATAGGCATTTTGAGGTTTGGGAAACTTTGCCCCTCCTGGTAGGATTGTAAATCCCAAACGTCACTAGCTCATGGACTCTTGCCAATTACATGAAATAAATATTTCCATGCATCATGTAACAGACAGCAGATACTACTATTGTTGTCGTCACATGCTTTGAGAAAGCTTCAACATTATACTGTGCACTACTTTAGTCAGGTGGCATGTGACTGCCCCCTACTGTGCACAAGTAAAATCTGCTGAAGCTATGGCCTGGATAGCACCTTCCATATATGGAATTAAAGGTGTTATTGGGGTTTAAAACAGAAACCGTTTTGCAGGTAAGCTTTGGCTGCATTATATATTTATTAACCCTTTAAGGACACAGCTTTCAGTTTGCTCAATTGTTTTATGACGGAAAAATTCCGTCATATGTCCTTAAGAGGTTAACTTATCTTACTTAATACTGTTTTATGTCCCTTTAATCAAGCCCATCAATCACATTAACACATTTTTGAATAGCAAATTTATTACTAAAATGTGGTATAAAAGACTTGCACAGTGACTACCAACTTTAAAAAGCTTGTATTACAATATCAAGATAATACAATTTTAATTTAATGAAACTACATTTCATTTGCCATAATAAAAAATGTTTAATATTTTTGCATATTAACTAGGGGGCACTGATAAGTTTGGGAACCACTAATTACAAAAGATCAGTGTCCCTCATAGCTGCAAAATAATTTTAAAGGGACACTGCACCCAATTTTTTTTTTTCGTGATTCAGATAGAGCACACAATTTTAAGCAACTTTCTAATTTACTCCTATTATCAATTTTTCTTCGTTCTCTTGCTATCTTTATTTGAAAAAGGAAATTTATGCTTACCTGATAAATTGATTTCTTCTACGATACGACGAGTCCACGGATTCATCCTTTACTTGTGGGATATTATCCTCCTGCTAACAGGAAGTGGCAAAGAGCACCACAGCAGAGCTGTCTATATAGCTCCTCCCTTGACTCCACCCCTCAGTCATTTGACCGAAGGTATAGGAAGAAAAAGGAGAAACTAAAAGATGCAGAGGGGACTGAAGTTTTAAACAAAAAAATATAATCTGTCTTAAATTGACAGGGAGGGCCGTGGACTCGTCGTATCGTAGAATAAATCAATTTATCAGGTAAGCATAAATTTCCTTTTCTTCTACAAGATACGAGTCCACGGATTCATCCTTTACTTGTGGCATACAATACCAAAGCTACAGGACACGGATGAACGGGAGGGACAAGACAGATACCTAAACAGAAGGCACCACTGCTTGGAGAACTTTTCTCCCCATAAAATAGCTCCAGAAGAAGCAAATGTATCAAATTTGGAAAAGGTATGAAGGGAAGACCAAGTCACAGCCTTACAAATCAGTTCAATAGAAGCATCGTTTTTAAAAGCCCATGTGGAAGCCACCGCTCTAGTAGAATGAGCTGTAATCTTTTCAGGAGGCTGCTGTCCAGTAGTCTCGTATGCCAAACGGATGATGCTTTTAAGCAACAAAAAAAAGGTGAGGTAGCCGTAGCTTTTTGACCCCTACGCTTTCCAGAATAGACAACTAATAGAGAAGATGTTTGACGGAAATCCTTGGTTGCTTGTAAGTAAAACTTCAAGGCATGAACCACGTCCAAGTTATGTAAAAGACGCTCCTTCTTAGAAGGACTAGGACATAGAGAAAGAACAACAATTTCCTGATTAATATTCTTATTTGAAACAACCTTAGGAAGGAATCCAGGTTTAGTGCGCAAAACCACCTTATCAGAATGGAATATAAGATAAGGCGAGTCGCATTGTAACGCAGAAAGCTCAGAAACTCTTTGAGTAGAAGAGATGGCAACTAAAAACAGAACTTTCCAAGATAGAAGTTTAATATCTATGGAATGCATGGGCTCAAATGGAACCCCTTGAAGAACATTTAGAACTAAATTCAAACTCCATGGCAGAGCAACAGGTTTAAACACAGGCTTGATTCTAACTAAAGCCTGACAAAACGACTGACCGTCTGGAACATCTGCCAGACGCTTGTGTAGTAAGATTGACAAAGCAGAAATCTGTCCCTTTAAGGAACTAACTGATAACCCCTTCTCCAATCCTTCTTGGAGAAAGGACAAAATCCTAGGAATCCTGATCTTACTCCATGAGTAGCCTTTGGATTTGCACCAATAAAGATATTTACGCCATATCTTATGGTAAATTTTCCTGGTGACAGGCTTTCGAGTCTGAATCAAGGAACCAATGACCGACTCAGAGAATCCCTGCTTAGATAAAATCAAGCGTTCAATCTCCAGGCAGTCAGTTGCAGAGAAATTAGATTTGGATGTTGGAACGGACCCTGAATGAGAAGGTCCTTTCTCAGTGGCAGTTTCCACGGTGGCAGAGATGACATTTCCACCAGATCTGCATACCAAGTACTGCGTGGCCATGCAAGCGCTATCAAGATTACCAAAGCCCTCTCCTGTTTGATTCTGGCAATCAGACGAGGTAGGAGAGGAAAAGGAGGAAACACATAAGCCAGGTTGAACGACGAAGGTACTGCTAGAGCATCTATCAGTAAAGCTTGAGGATCCCTTGATCTGGACCCGTAACAAGGAAGTTTGGCATTCTGATGAGATGCCATCAGATCCAAACCGGTGTGCCCCATTGATGAATCAATTTTGCAAACACCTCCGGGTGGAGCTCCCACTCCCCTGGATGAAAAGTCTGACGACTTAGAAAATCCGCTTCCCAGTTCTCCACTCCTGGGATATATATTGCTGATAGATGGCAAGAGTCTCTGCCCATCAAATTATTTTGGAAACCTCTATTATCGATAGAGAACTCTTTGTTCCCCCTTGATGATTGATATATGCTACAGTCGTGACATTGTCCTACTGGAATCTTATGAATTTGGCCGAAAGCTGAGGCCATGCTTGAAGCGCGTTGAATATCGCTCTCAGTTCTAGAATATTTATTGGTAGTAGGGACTCCTGAGTCCACACACCCTGAGCCTTCAGGGAATTCCAGACTGCACCCCAGCCCAAGAGGCTGGCGTCCGTCGTCACTATGACCCATGCTGGCCTGCGGAATCACATTCCCTGGGACAGATGATCCTGTGACAACCACCAATGAAGAGAGTCTCTGGTCTCTAGATCCAGATTTATCCGCAGCGATAAATCTGCATAATCCCCATTCCACTGTCTGAGCATACACAGCTGCAGTGGTCTGAGATGTAGGTGAGCAAACGGAACTACGTCCATTGCCGCTACCATTAACTCAATGACCTCCATACACTGCGCCACTGATGGCCGAGGAATGGAATGAAGTGCCCGGCAAGTAGATAAGATCTTTGATTTTCTGACCTCCGTCAGAAAAATTCTCATGTCTACCGAGTCTATCAGAGTTCCTAGGAATGGAACTCTTGTCAGAGGAACTAGTGAACTCTTTTATGTTCACCTTCCACCCGTGAGTTCTTAGAAAAGCCAACACGATGTCCGTGTGAGATTTGGCTAGATGGTAAGTTGACGCCTGAATCAGAATATCGTCCAGATAGGGCGCCACTGCTATGCCCCGCGGACTTAGAACCGCCAGAAGGGACCCTAGCACCTTTGTGAAAATTCTGGGAGCTGTGGCCAACCCGAAAGGAAGGGCCACAAACTGGTAAGGTTTGTCCAGGAAGGCGAACCTGAGGAACTGGTGATGATCTTTGTGGATAGGAATGTGAAGATACGCATCCTTCAAATCCACGGTGGTCATATATTGACCCTCCTGGATCATTGGTAAAAATTGTTCGTATGGTCTCCATCTTGAACGATGGGAGTCAGAAATTTGTTTAGACTTTTGAGGTCTAAAATCGGTCTGAAGGTTTCTTCTTTTTTGGGAACCACAAACAGATTGGAGTAAAACCCCTGACCTTGTTCTAATTTTGGAACTGGGCAGATTACACCCATGGTATATAGGTCTTCTACACAGCGTAAGAACGCCTTTCTTTTTGTCTGGTTTACAGACAAACGTGAAAGATGAAATCTCCCTCTTGGGAGAGAATCCTTGAATTCTAGACGATACCCCTGGGTCACAATTTCTAATGCCCAGGAATCCTGAACGTCTCTTGCCCAAGCCTGAGCAAAGAGAGAAAGTCTGCCCCCAACTAGATCCAGTCCCGGATCGGGGGCTGCCCCTTCATGCTGTCTTGGTAGCAGCAGCGGCCTTCTTGGCCTGTTTACCTTTATTCCATGTCTGGTTAGGTCTCCAGACTGACTTGGATTGTGCAAAGTTTCCCTCCTGCTTGGTGGCGGAGGAGGAAGTAGAGGGACCACCCTTAAAGTTTCGAAAGGAACAAAAATTATTCTGTTTGGTCCTCATTTTAAGCGTCTTGTCCTGAAGAAGGGCATGACCTTTACCTCCAGTAATGTCGGAAATAATCTCCTTTAGTGCAGGCCTGAATAGGGTCTTACCCTTAAAAGGAATAGCTAAAAGCTTAGATTTAGATGACACATCAGCAGAGCAAGACTTAAGCCATAAAGCTCTATGCGCTAAAATGGCAAAGCCTGCATTCTTAGCCGCTAATTTAGCAATTTGGAAAGCGGCATCTGTAATAAAAGAATTAGCTAGCTTGAGAGCCTTAATTCTATCCAAAATATCATCTAATGGGGTCTCAACCTTTAGAGACTCCTCTAGAGCCTCAAACCAAAAAGCTGCTGCAGTAGTAATAGTACTGGAACAATGCATGCTATAGGTTGTAGTAGAAAACCCTGATGAATAAACAATTTCTTTAGAAGACCCTCTAATTTTTTATCCATAGGATCTTTGAAAGCACAACTGTCCTCAATAGGTATAGCTGTACGCCTAGCCAGGGTAGAAATGGTACCCTCCACCTTAGGGACCATCTGCCACAAATCCCGAATGGTGTCAGATATGGGAAACATTTTCTTAAAAGTAGGAGGGGGAGAAAACGGAATGCCTGGTCTATCCCATTCCTTAGTAACAATGTCCGAAATTCTTCAAGGGACTAGAAAAACATTAGTGTAAGTAGGGACCTCTAGATATTTATCCATTTTACACAATTTCTCTGGTGGGATGACAATAGGGTCACAATCATCCAGAGTCGCTAAAATCTCCCTGAGTAACAAGCGGAGGTGTTCAAGCTTAAACTTAAAAGCCGTCACATCTGAGTCTGTTTGAGGGAACATCTTTCCTGAATCTGAAAGCTCTCCCTCAGACAGCAAGTCCCCCACCCCCAAATCAGAACACTGTGAGGGTACATCGGAGATGGCCAATAAAGCATCAGAGGGCTCAGCATTTACTCTAATACCGGACCTGCTGCGCTTACCTTGCAAACCTGGCAGTTTAGATAATACCTCTGTAAGGGTAGTAGACATAACTGCAGCCATATCTTGCAGGGTGAAAGAATTAGACGTGCTAGAAGTAGTAGGCGTCGCTTGGGCGGGCGTTAAAGGTTGTGACACTTGGGGAGAAGTAGATGGCATAACCTGATTCTCCTCTGAGAATCATCCTGAGACTTTTTTTTTAAAAATGATTTTTATTGAGGTTTAACTTTCACATACATAAATAACAAGAATGTCTTACAATGCTATATATACACAACAGCATAGAAATAGAGTTTGACATACTAATCTTGGGAACACACAATATTCATGTACATAATAACAAATATGAATATATGTAGGAGACCTCATTTTATACTATACATTAATCCCTTTATATACAAGGTCTAGATAACAAATACTAATTTCCCCCTTTTAGAAACAAGACAGCCACTTTTGGACTGTAGACCATTAGATATATTTAAGATGGGGGGCCTAAGGGATAAGACATAGATGATGATGATGTTGGTAAAGGTTATGTATAGATGAGGGTGAGCTATCACGGACGCTGACAGCTCACCAACTAGATAAGATGAAATATTACCAACTAACTTTTAAGTTTAATTACAATCTGCATATATACCTAGAAAGGAAGCTTGGCCCCAATACACTCTCCCAAACCTCAGCAAGTATTAATTCTTAGGTGGTATGACTCTAGTCCTTAGAACTAAAGTGTAACTTAGTTTAAAAAGCATGTGTATAACATTAAGCACATAATATTAATAGCGTTTGACGGCACAAATACATTTGCAATAGCGATTCTCAGTGCTCTGGTGCTATTATAGGAGATATATATATATATACACACATACATACATATATACACACACACACCTGCAAAAGCCCGTCTGGAATAGATCTATATATGTGAAAATGATAAATCAAAGTGAGAATCTAAAAACTGCTAACCTTATGGTGAGATGTTCCCTTATTTGACCATCACCAGCATTAGGGAATTTTATGACAAATATAATGAACCATAGATAGGGCATGAAGGGCTCTATAGCACAAAACATATACAGTTTACACTTTAGAAAGCACGTTGCCAACACTAAGCACATCACATTAGCAGCATTTAACTGCATAAACAAAGAGACGTCACTTATAGTGAAGAACATAGTTAACTGTTATATAGTATAGTAACCTTTGAAGTCTTAGGAAAATAAAATTAAACAGACCAAATATCGTCCTACGGTTGCATGTGTATTGTATGGAAGGGAGTGAGGCCGCATATCACAAATACTTGTATGATAGCATTAACTAAAGGGAACACTGTCACACAGCACATAGGATAGAAAACGAGCATCAGTGTATCCACATCACTGCCAAAGCGGTAACCTGCAGCTCCTGTCCCCACAAATTATCTCAAATGGCCTTCAAGTCTAGTCAACTCCCAGTTGACTGTGCAAGGGTTTTAATGTAGTTAGATAGTGCAGAGAAAGCGCAGGCCCTGTGAGAGCGATTACCTTTAAAACTAATAGGCTCTCCAAGAAACCGCTCCTCTCCAGCTTCAGCAAACGCTCCGTCCTCATCGATCTCTGGCACACAGGAGAAGACTCTCCCCCCCGCCTGCCTCCATTTATGACAGAGGCTAGGAATGAACAAACATAGTCGACTCCTCCAAGCAAATGTAAAGGATCCGGTATTGGGGGTCTAAAGTAGGCAATCTTCTCGGCAGCAATCTTGACTGCCCCACGGAGTTCTGACAGTGATAAGTTGTCCCATAGTGGATCAGGGAGAGTCTCCATGCCCTTTGCAGATTCAAGCTCCATCTGTAGGTAGTTAGCAGGTAGCGCTGGCGCTTCAGTGTCAGGCAGGGCTCCCGTTAGCAAAGGTCCCTCTATCTGGGTTTTTGGAGTAAGGGTAGAACTTATAGAGGTAACCCTCATGCAGTTCTTCTGAGCATAAAATTGAGAGGTCTCTAAACTGGTTGAGTCTGCCGTTAAAGGTATACATCCGCTATGAGGCTCCTCTATGGATCGGTCTGTAGTCGTCAAAGGTGTTTCTGCAAAAGGTTGTGAGACTGTAAGGAGCTTGCACAACTCTTCTTCCAGGCTTCTAAAATGGTCACCTATGAGCTGGGTGATCCGCTGCTCCCATCTATCAAGTGCCTCCATTTTCAGTGTTAAGTTCAAATGTATCGCTATTAAAACTGTTGTTAGATGCCTTATTAGGGTAGATGGTTCCTTCTTTTTGGAGAAAGATTGCACTTGTTATCCTATTCTAGGATATCGTAACCCCGGAGTTCGGGTGGGGGGGGGGTAATGATACGGCAGCCCCAGTCCTACGCTCCACAAGCCATACAGGTGCTTCTTCTGTATCAAAACTCACTGCGTAGATAGAAACTTGTTAAGATGGCTTCCAATTTTGAGAAGAAACTTCACTTAACTGTGAAAAACTCTTATAACTAGTTTCAGGCTCACAGAGCTTCATTGAGACAAGTCTTGCTGCATTGAGTGTAGGCTCCGCCCCCCATCCTGAGACATACTTTTATCTGCTAAAATATGTTCTTTGCAATGTAAGGCCCTTTAAGTACATGAGGGACACATTTGAAATGGGGGTTCCACAATGGCTTCTAAACACATAGAACACTGACTTTCTTCAATGTCAGACATGTTGAACAGACTAGTAATAACAGCACAAGTTGTTAACAACCTTTATTATATAGGAAAAACAATCAGCAAAAAAAAACCCCAAAAAAAAAACCGAGTACTGCACCTTTAAGAATAAAAAGAGTACACTGTTTTTTCAAAATTGCTAAAACGTTATGCAAAATGATTAATTTCGATTATGTGTGAACCTAATGTGCAATCGGATATTGCACCACAAGTAAACAGGAGAGTTAACCTTTTAATTCAAGTGTTTAGCCCACAAAAAGTGTTATGCAGAGAAAAATTGTTATAACTGCTCCTGTACCTCGCCACAGCTCTACTGTGGCGCCTACCTGCCACAAAGGACTGGGAAAACGATCCGGTCTCACTCAGAAAAACAGCCTCACAGTCTGGTCCCAACCGGAGCCAATGGCTGCTGTTCTCTCCAAGCTCTAACTGCGCACTGAGGCGTGAAATTAGGCCCCACCCATCATCCTCGATGTGCAAGTAACTTAAGCAACCGCATGGGAAGCAGTTTTAAGAAAAACGGCCATTAATAAATGTTATCTAATAAACATATATGCCATGTGGACCCCTCAGTATCACAAAATGTCAGCCCTGATAAGTCCCATATTTAATAAAGTTAGCGTTTCTAGGCTGCCCCAGTGTCTTCAAATATATAGCCCATAAGTGTCCCCTGTTGAAATCTCTCACAAGGATAATTATACACAGGTTTACAGTATCATCCTAACCAGGACTACTGCTTACCCCTTCCCAACATGGGAAATGAGCCCATTCTGATCTACAACAGTCTTCTCAGAATATAAATGACTGCACATACCTTAATGCTGCTTGCAGTAAGAAACGTTCCCCTCACTGAAGATTTCTCTTGTACTCCTCAGCAAATTTTGTGGGAACCAATATGGATCTCAGTTACAACTGCGAAGATCATCAAACTCAAGGCAGAATTCTTCTTCTATGTCCTGCCTGAGGAAAAAAATAGTACTCTCCGGTACCATTTAAAATAAAAAATTCTTGATTGAAGAAACTAAAAACTATCATTTTATCACCACTTAACTTTACCCTTCCTATTACTAGCATAGGCAAAGAGAATGACTGGGGGGTGGAGTCAAGGGAGGAGCTATATAGACAGTTCTGCTGTGGTGCTCTTTGCCACTTCCTGTTAGCAGGAGGATAATATCCCACAAGTAAAGGATGAATCCGTGGACTCGTCGTATCTTGTAGAAGAAAAGAAGGCATCTAAGCTGAAGAGCCAGCCAATTTTTGGATAAGAACTCTGGACAGCACTTGTTTATTGGTGGGTGAATTTATCCACCAATCAGCAAGAACAACCCAGGTTGTTCACAAAAAATGGTCCGGCAGCTAAACTTACATTCTTGCTTTTCAAATAAAGATACCAAGAGTATGAAGAAAATTTGATAATAGGAATACATTTAAAAAGTTGCTTAAAATTGCATCCTCTGGCATTCTCTTGTCCGGTGGAGGAGGAGCTACACAGCTGCAGCTGAGCTCGTCTCTCCAGTCTCCTGGACCTTGGCGGTACTTTTCTCGCGCCAGCCCCTCTTTAAGGGGCCCTTCTCAGGACAGTTACAAGATCCACTCCGGACCCATAGATAGTGGCACACCATCCCACTATCAGACCCCCGTTGGCTAGCTACTTGGTTTTCAAAACCTACCTCTCAAACTACCGTAGCTAATTACAAGTTAAGAAGGCCTCCTTTGTACCAAGTAATGCCACTGCTTTGAACTATTTCCTTCACTAACAAGCCCAATTTCCCCTGCTGCCATCCCTTTACACTCCAACGGAACTTAGACGCTGGTTTCTCCTTTTTTTTACCACCCCCTCCCCCTGCACCCACTAGTTCAGATTCTCAAACTACAAACAACAAGGCTAATCCCTCAAGGTACCTGGTTGCGGCTGTTTTTCTTCGCGGCCCTGCCGGCTGGGACCGGTCTTGCTCCCTCCCCCACCGGTGCTGCGCGGGGGGGAGCTGAACTCGGCCTGGAGGTGAGGACCGGAAGTGCAGCTTGTCCCTACGCTCCACAGCCGCCCGGCGCGGTACTGCTCACTCCCCCTCCACCGGTGCTGCGCGGGGGGAGTTGAGCGCAGTCCTTGACAAGAAGTTGGATCAGAGGTGCCTAGTGGGGAAACGCTCTGCGCGACATCTTCGAGACCGGCTGGAGGCTGGATTCGCAGGAGGGGGTGAGTTCCTCAGCCAGGCTGGATTGTACAACGTCTGTGGGACTGATTGCGTAGTGCAGCAGGGGATTGGGCACTTGGGGAGGAAAATATTTTTGATATACCTGATTTCATAAACCATACGGGGCTAGCAGTGACCTGAATGTGTAAAGCAAGTAAAGAAAGTTTGATTAAGGCTCTATTGGACTCTTTACGAATTTTACACTCTAACCTGAAGAGCCTTGTAACTCTCAAACTCAGTCTAACAAGATTTAACTCACCCCAGCTTACGAAAAGACGCTCCCCTGCCACTGGTAAAATCTAAACCTTGCATAGTGGGTGTTTTGAATCAGATGTGTGCAATACCTACATCATAATCACATTCCCAAATTGCACACTCTGTATCATACATATGTGAGGAATTTTTTCGTGGGTTGGAAATAGAAGAAGGCATCATGGAGTCCTGGATGATCTCTGCTTTTTGAATATTGCCTGGACTCTTAATAGTTAACCACAGAAATAGCTACTGCATATATAACTGTGACTATTCTCAATCATAGGTTCCACTTGAGCACCGCTAAGTCTTCCTAAAAACATCTAAAGGTGTAGACTGAATGACTAGTAGAGACGGCGGCAGCTTTGTTTTTTTTTTTTTTTCTTTTCTGACTTTGTATATTGTTATAAGCTATGCTTTAATTCTATTGCTTTATACATCTAGGATATAAATTCTAATCTAGGCATAAGATTGCAGGCTGAGTTATCAGCTACAGTAAGAGTAAACAAAACTCTTTCCCCAACAGAGAGGGGGGGGGGGATAGAAGGGGAAGGGGCAAAGGATATAACACAGAAAAAGCAATCTGCTGCAAATACATAGTATCTACTTTCACTGTGCTAAATAGCATTAAAACCTTGAAAGACAACAAACCAGCCTAAGTATAGCATAACTTTTGCTGGAGTATATAGGTTAAGTACAGAGCACCCATTGTCCTTTTTTCAACTTTAACTAAAATAGATAAACTGTATAAGTACTGTGTTGGCCTGTATCGACTCCAGGGGATTATACTATGATTCTTATTGACACACGGATACTCTATATGTATATATAACCTAATATATTTTGAAAATATAGGAACCTATAGATCTAACCTTAGCCGAGTACAAGGAACTGTAAACAATTATTATCTCATTCTGTACAGTTTGCTCAGTAGAGGGGAAAAGGTTAAAATTGCTATTCAATTTCTCCACCCTCCTCCTTACGCCATTTAAACATATACAAATAAGAAGAAGAGGGAGAATGCCAATTTAGATACTGGGGTTACAGACTCTCTGAAGGATTTTTTATAGAGGGAGTGAGGAAACAGAAAAAAAGGGACGAATCTGCAACAAATAGAACTGCATAATCACAATAGGTGGGATAAAAGCTCACCAAAAAAATGCTTTAGCCTCTGGGAAAACACGTAGTTCACAACTCTTATAAAAATATACTACATATACTAGTAACAACATTACACAAGTAGAACCACCAACTTTAGTCCTTGTGTTTCCTCCTCTCTCTTTCACTTTGACCCCCAATCCTCCATATTAAAAGATAACTCTGATAAAGGGGCCAACTACGATTGATAATTAAATTCCTGTTTAGACATAGGAGATTTCGAGAGGAACGCTCCCTGTTACCACTATAAATTTTCTTCTGCTCTTTTTTTTCTCCTTTTCACTTTCTCACTCTTCATTATAAATTAATACACAAATCAATTTTGTACCTTCTTAATTTTCTCACTTACCACGGGCCTAGTGCCCCTTGCACCGCCGGGCTCCAGTAGCCCCCAGACACACACCCCCTCACTTCCCATCTTCCCTCATTGGCACAACTTGCACTACCTTTCCCCGCACACAATCCATCACCCCCAATTCACACCCCCCCCCCTTCCCCCCCCCCCCCCCCCCCTCCCGCGTGTGGCACTTAATTGTTCACTTACACCACGTGGTACATGGATAAATTCCTTTCTAACTCCCCTAAAAACCCTTCCCCAAATATGGCAGGAAGACATAAAGACAGGAAACTTAAGGGTGTGCTCGATTCAGCCACTGAACAAACAAACCCTAGTAATATGACATTATTACCAGAAAATCTTGATATGCAGGCAATTCTCGGGAAGACTGCAAGAAGCAGAACAGAGGGTCTCAGACCTAGAAGACCAAGCAACTATGCATAGCACCAAAATAGAGACCTCAGCTAAAATAATACAAAAATTGTTAGACAGGGTCGAAGACCTCGAAAACCGCTCTAGGCGGAACAACCTGAGAATAATAGGTCTTCCTGAAAATAAAAAATTTGAAAACCTTGATACCTTTATTTCTCACACACTTACTAGAGCGCTAAAAATCCCCTCTACACACCCACCTATTATAGTAGAAAGAGCCCATAGAATGGGACCTCTACGCCCTGACAGTAACATTAGCAGGAGACCGCGACCTATAATCACTAGATTATTGAATTATAAAGATAAAGATCTCCTCCTGCAGTATTTTCGGAAGAATCAACCAATTACAATAGAAGACAGTAGAATTCTGATTTTTCAGGATTTTGCGGCAGATACAGCCTTAAAGAGAAGAGAGTTGGCCCCAATTTATTCTAAGTTTATTCATCAAGGATGTAGGGCGGCCCTTATCTATCCCTCAAAATTGAAGGTAGTAATAAATGGGACAACACACATTACAGATGATCTTCAAATGGCGGAGAATCTTCTTAAGACTTTAGATACATAAATATAGCTTACAAATTAGCAGCTTAGGTAGGCAGAGTATGATGGAAGTGACTATAAACCACGGGGAACTAGACCCCTCCTACTCTTTTTTATTTTTACCCCCTTTCCCACTTTTTTTTTTGTGGGGGTTTTGCGTTTTCTTTTTTTTTTCTCTTCTTCTCTTTCTCCCCTCTCTCTTCTCTCTCCTCCCGCCCGGTTCTCTCGTCCCTCCTCATTCCACCAATACCACTTCCTTTATACATAGAGAAATATGACGTTTAATCCTGATAATTTTAAAATTGTATCGTGGAATGTTGGAGGAATTTCCTCCCCCATCAAACGTAAAGCAATCTTATCACATTTGCCGAAGGTTCAGGCGGATATTGGCCTAATACAGGAAACTCATTTAGGCTTAGAGGAGTCATTAAAACTAAAATCATCCTGGGTAAAAGATGTCTATGTAGCACCGAGTCAAGGGAAGAAAAGGGGAGTTGCAATACTTATAGGCAAAAAAATTCAAGCAGAGATTCTGTACTCTGAGGCCGATCCCGGAGGGAGATATGTAGTAGTCAAAGTAAAAATAGGTCAGACAAAATATACAATTTGTAATGTCTATGGCCCGAATAAAACTGACCCGGAATTCTGGGATTTATTACAAACTAAACTTCTTTCCTGTGTGGAAGGTTATTTAATTCTGGGGGGGGACTTTAATATGGCCCCCCAATGCCCTATAGACAGACTTAGAAAAGACTCTAAGCCTCTGAAAGAGAAGGATAATCTTGATTTTAAGTTGGTCAAAAAGATTAAACAAATTCTTTCTCTGCGAGATATCTGGAGATATCAGAATCCTGACACACAAGATTTCACTTGCCTATCCAAGGCTCACAAAACTTTGTCCAGGATCGACTTATTCTTGATTAGTGATCATCTGAGTTCCTTAAAGATTAAATCTCAGATAATGCCAATTTTTCTATCGGACCACGGGCCTATCTCCCTTGAATTTAATTGGGTACAATCCAAATCAAAGACCCTCCGATTTTTCTTCCCTTATTTCCTTTTTACTGACTTGAAGTTTAAACAGTGGCTCAGGAATCGATTCACGGAATATGCGCAATTTAATATCAATTATGTGGACCGTTCAGATATCTTCTGGGAAACTGCTAAGGCAGTCCTCAGAGGAGAAATCACAGCATATTCCATCATCCAAAATAAAAAAAAAAAAGCAAGGGAAAAGGAAGCCTATAATTCTCTGGTTAATGCCTACAACACTTACTTATTAGATAGAACTCCTCTAAACTGGGCAAAGTACATACGAACTAAAGCAGCAAGAGATACCTTTTTTCTAGCTCAGGAAACACATAACGAGATTAGATTGCAAGCTAAATTACACAAATTCGGTAATCGGTCTGGTAAAATGCTATCTAAACTAATTAAAAGTGAGAACAAAAATTCTAACATTGATAAAATCCAACATAATGAGAAATATCTCTCTAGCTCTGATGAAATCACAAATTTGTTTCACCAATACTACCAACAACTTTATACTAATACAGACTTTGACATAGATAAAGCAGCCGAATTCTACAGTAATATTATCTTTCCTAGGATTACCTCCGAGGAGGCCGCTAGACTTAACGCCCCTATTACGCGGGAAGAAATTGGAAAAATAATCTCTAAGCTCCCCTTGAACAAGGCAGCTGGACCGGATGGATTGCCCAATGAGCTCTATAAAATCTTATCGTCGGAGATAGTTCCTTATTTAGCAAACCTTTATAATGATATCTTTATTTCTCATAAACAACCCACATCTTCCTTTGCGTCTTCTTTAACTACTTTGATCTTAAAAGAAGGGAAGGACCCTACATATAAGGAGTCTTATAGACCAATTGCATTGTTAAACTCAGACTATAAAATACTCTCCTCCATTTTAGCAACTAGGCTCCAGGCTATTCTATCTACAGTAATCCATCCGGACCAAGCTGGTTTTCTCAATAATCGTAACTCGTCTGCAAAGATTAGGGAATTACTGGTGACTATGGAATATATTCAGGGAGAGACCCCACAGGGGGCGGGGGGAGAGGACTCCCCGGACCTGGCCATCTTGTCACTTGATGCGGAAAAAGCTTTTGAAATGGTAGTTCATAAACATTTAACTCTCTCATTAGCAAGGTTCGGGATTGTAGGGAATTTCCCTAAATTCGTGGAGAGCCTTTATAGTCACTCTTCCACAAGATTGATTATTAACGATGATATCTCCCCACCAATTGCATTAAAAAGGGGCACTCGTCAGGGCTGTCCTCTCTCCCCGCTCCTTTTTGACCTAGCCATAGAACCCCTAGCAATTAGAATTAGGAACTCACTGGAGGGCATAAAAATTAGGAGGCATGAAATGAAAGTCGGACTATATGCGGATGACCTACTTATATACATATCTAATACAGCGCAAAATATTCCAAAACTATTGCAAATCACTGACCATTTCGGGGTATTCTCAGGATACAAAGTAAATGCGATAAAATCGGAACTAATGTGGCTCAGGAAAAATAAAACTAGTAAGACAGACTTACCCTTTAGAGTAGTAACAGATTCATTGAAATACTTGGGAATCAAAATACCAATTAATTTAAAAGATCTATATAAGATGAACATAACCCCAATGTTAAGCTTTATCAAAGAAAGGCTTAAGGCCTGGCAAAATTTACCACTTTCAATATCCGGCCGTTCAGCCTTAGTTAAAATGACCCTGCTCCCAAAACTGCTTTATATTTTACAGAATGTCCCTTTAATTTTATTTGAGAGAGACATACGCTCAATGAATTCATCAATTGGGCAGTTCGTATGACAGGGGAAGAGGCCTAAAATAAACCTTGCTAAACTAATGGTGCCAAGGGAGCTGGGAGGATTGGCACTTCCGAACTTAAGATTTTATAATCTTTGCTTTTTGGCCCGCATAATAGCAGATTGGTTTTCTACTAAGAACTATGTCTTAAATAATGACCTTGAATTTAATATATGTGACCCATATTCTCCAATAGCTCTTGCACACACGAGCCCTAAAGATCTCCCCAGAAATATAAAGGAGCTTAAATCTATTTCAAACCCGATTAAAGCTTGGTTCAAAATATCTAAATCCCTCTCTATAAGCCCTATGGGGTCAAAACATCTTGCCCTAACTAGAAACCCGAACTTCCAACCAGGATTGGATTCAGTTATCTTTAATAGATGGCATAACAAGGGGCTGGACAGGGTTATTCACTTTGTCAATCAGGAGAGAAAATGTATTAAATCTTTTGAGGAGTTGAGACATGAATTCAATTTATTAAATAAAGATTTCTATGCATATTTACAGATAAGACACTATATTACAGAGCTTGTACACAAGATCGGATGGAACTGGACCTTGGGAAGCTTAGAAACCTGGTTAATGATAACTAAAAATTCTTCCATGTCTATTGCCCCATGTTACTACTCATTGAACCTTACCAAAGCAACCCCGATATTGGAAAAACTGGCCGGGTCCTGGGATACTTTAATCCCACACAGCAATATTGACTCAGAAATTATTTAATTGTCAATTAATAAAGTAACAAAAACAACATCCTCCTTCAATTGGCGTGATGCTCATTTAAAACTCTTGCATAGGGCATACTTCACCCCGGAAAGAGGCCCCAGAGTCCGTAATCATCAATTTAATAAATGTCCCAAATGTTCTTATTTTGCTGCTGACATAGTTCATATGTTCTGGCAATGTCCTAGAGTGAGCAATGTTTGGAGCAAGCTGGAATACTGGCTTAAAAGTAAACTTAAAATTGAACAAATACCTCTCTCCCTGTTCCAGATTGTATTCTGTCTGAAATCTGGAATAGGGCGACAGCCTAACGAGAAACTAGTTAATCTATCTATCTTAGCCACCAGATATCTGCTCTGCCAGAAATGGAAAATGAGGTCGGTGCCAACCATTGTTGAAATCAGGGATCATTTAAAGAAACAATATGTTTTAGAACAGAAAAATACTAACATAGACAATGAACCTGATGTAAAGAAATTTTTTGACAAATGGGCACCATTTATTAAGATTTTCCCTGAGAGAGAAATCGATTACTTAATCTCCCCATTTAAGAATTCGGAATTAGTGGTGTTGGGTATGTGGTGAGTTGGGGAGGGAATGAGAGATCCGGGATTTTCTTTTTTCCTTTTTTTTTTTTTTCTCTTTTTCTTTTTTTCCTTTTCCCTCTTCTTTTTTCCTTAATCTTTATAAATAAAACACTCCAACAATGAGTAATAAAAAGTTAGGCAGACGGCTTAGGTTTTATCAATTATGCACATGATGGGTAATATGTCATTTTGGTTAATAATCATTTTCTCTCCATTGTTTTTCTTTTTTTGTCTGTTGGTTGTTTATGAACTCTAAAATCATGGCTTCTTGTTTTCATGGAACTTGTACTCATTGTTGGACATAAATAAATGGTTTAAAAAAAAAAAATTGCATCCTCTATCTGAATCACAAAAGAAAAAAAATTTGGGTTCAGTGTCCCTTTAAGGACTAAATACATACAAGCTAACACACATGAAGGCATTAAATCTGCACATTTAGCCATAAAATAATCCAATATGATTATTATACCAAGTTTATTCATAAGTTTAAAATACACAAAAGCAGTTAAAATTATTAACGTACACAATAATATTTACATTACATACAAATAAAGTTTAGGGGCGGGGGATCGGTAAGCTGCTACACTAAGTCGGACAAATATCAACTCGTAAGATTTTATTTTTGTGGCATTCTGAGAAATTTCCGAAAAGGAGAATCTTCCAGGTGCTTGAAAGATCTGGAATCTACAATGAAGAAAGAAACAAAATTAGTGACAGCAGATATAAATTGTACATCTAAACACATAGCAAGGCATATATACAGACTTACTAAGTTGTGCTGACATTTTCTGCAAGTGCTGAGAGCTATCTCCTAAAAAGGAATTCAGCAACTGGATCGATTCCTGGAGTTCATCCAACTGAAAAGAATAGATTTTTTTAAAAAAGATAAGCTTCTTATCTATACAATTCAAAATTATGCAGCATTAACTAAAAAAATAATACTATTAAACATAACCTACAGTGCACAGGTATGTACTAGAGGGAGAGAGCGAGCGAGAAAAAAAAGGAGAGAGAGCGAGCGAGAAAAAAAAAGGAGAGGGAGAGCGAGAAAAAAAAGGAGAGAGAGGGAGAGCGAGAAAAAAAAGGAGAGAGAGGGAGAGCGAGAAAAAAAAGAGGAGAGAGAGAGAGAGCGAGAAAAAAAAAAAGAAGAGAGCGCAAGAAAAAAAAAAAAAGAAGGACAGTCAAATCAAAATTAAAAAAAACTTTCATGATTCAGATAGGGCATGTAGTTTTAGAAAACTTTCCAATTTACTTTTAACATAAAATTTGCTTTGTTCTCTTGATATTCTTAGTTATAAGCTAAACCTAGGTAGGCTCATATGCTAATTTCTAAGCCCCTTGAAGGCTGCCTCTTATCTGAATGCATTTAACAGGTTTTTTACAGCTAGAGGGCGTTAGTTCATGTGTGTCATATAGATAACATTGTGCTCACGCGTGTGAAATTATTTAAGACAGCACTAATTGCCTGAAAAACAAGTTTGTCAAAAGATCTGAGATAAGGGGGCAATCTGCAGAGGCTTAGATACAAAGTAATCACAGAGGTAAAAAACTATATTAATATAACCTTGTTGTTAGGCAAAACTGGGGAATGGGTAATTAAAGGATTATCTTTTTAATCAAAAAACAATTCTGGAATAGACTGTCTCTTTAAGAACTACAAGCTAACTAAAAGTGTAACTGAAAAGGCCAGAAAGGCCTGAAGAAAAAGAGCAGGGCCCATTTCTAAAAAATAAAACTTCCTGTGTGTCTGCAGCTACATAACCCGTCTTGTCTGAATAAAATTTTATTTGTCATAAATGACTTACCACAATTTCCATACAGTCAAATACTTCCCCCTGCTGGTTTAATATTCGTCTATAATCAGGCTTGCTGTGAATAACCTTATCCTGAGAAGTCTGTATATAACATTCACTGGTAGTTGGAACTTGCGTGGTTTTGGATTCCTCAAGCTGCCTAAAACAAACAAAAACAATTTATGCTTACCAGATAAATTCCAGATTCCAGAGTCCACGGCTTCATTCCTTAATGTTGGGAAATACACCCCATCCAAAGGCTTAAATATCCCTCCCACTTCCTCATTACCCCAGTCATTCTGCCGAGGGAACAAGGAAAAAGTAGGAGAAACATTAGAATATAAATGGTGCCATAAGAATAAAATAAATAGGGGACCGCCCATAGATAAAAAAAAAAAAAAAATGTGCGGGGGCTGTTGACTCTCCCTATCCGGAAGGAAAGGAATTTATCTAGAAAGCATAAATTATGTATTCCTTCCTAAGATAGGGAGAGAGTCCACGGCTTCATTCCTTACTGTTGGGAAAACTATATCCAAGCTCCAGACACTGAATTAATTAAGTGAGGGAACAAAAAGGAAGAGGCGGACCCTATTCTGAGGGCACCCCAGCCTGCAAAACTTTTCCCATGGAGTTATTTAGGAGTTTGCACTGATTGGCTAAATTGCATGTCTGTCAAAAGCACTAAGATAAGGGGGCAGTCTGCAGAAACTTAGATACAAGGTAATTACAGAGTTAAAAAGTATATAAATGTGTTGGTTATGTAAAACTGGGGAACGGGTAATTAAGGGATTATCAATCTTTTTAAACAACAATAATTCTGGTGTAGACTGTCTGTTTAACCAAAAAGATAGGGAATTCGAAGTAGCCTTCTGCCCCTTACACTTCCCCCGAATAGACAACAAACAGAGAGGAAGATTGTCTAAACTCCTTAGTAGCCTGAAGATAGAACTTTAAGGCACGAACCACATCCAAATTGTGAAGTAAGTGTTCCTTTGATGAAGAAGGATTAGGACACAAGGAAAGAACCACAATCTCCTGATTGCTGTTGCGATCGGACACAACCTTAGGAAGAAAAGCTGATTTAGTACGTAAAACTGCCTTATCTGCATGAAAAAAAAAAAAAAAAAAAATCAGATAAGAGGGCTCACTTTGCAAAGCAGAGATCTTTCTGCTTCTATAGTCTAATACGTGAGAGCGGTCCCACCTGCTGTATACTTATGGAGCTGTGCTCGCTCTCATGCAGACTATTTTTTTGCGCACGCTCAATAGCACCCTCTGCTTGTAATTTCATTTGATCAATTTTTTTGCACGCAGCTATCGTGAATGCGCATCTACACATACAGAGGGAATTCTGCCGCATTCGTGCTTTAACCCGGAGGCGTAGATAGACCAGTTAGAGACGCCACTTGGGGACCAATGAATATGATCTAGCGGTATTAGTCACCACACATCCACACAAAAAAAAAAATTATAAAAAGGAAATTTATTCTTACCTGATAAATTTGTTTCTTTTACAATACGATGAGTCCAGAGATTTCATCCTTACATGTGGGATATTGCCTCCCGGTCAGCAGGAGGAGGCAAAGAGCACCACAGCAGAGATTCCCACTCCCGTCATTCGACCGAAGTTAGGAAGAGAAAGGAAAAGCCAAGGTGCAGAGGTGACTGAAGTTTAACAAAATTAAAAACCTGTCTTAGAAAAACAGGGCGGGCCGTGGACTCATCGTATCGTAAAAGAAACAAATTTATCAGGTAAGAATAAATTTCCTTTTCTTTTACAAGATACGATGAGTCCACGGATTTCATCCTTACTTATGGGATATAATTCCAAAGCTATAGGACATGGATGAAACGGGAGGGAAAAGACAGGGAACCGAAACGGAAGGCACCACTGCTTGAAGAACCTTCCTCCCAAAAAAACAGCCTCAGACGAGGCAAAAGCATCAAATTTGTAAAAGTTGGAAAAAGTGTGAAGAGACAACCAAATTGCAGCTTTGCAAATCTGTTCAACAAAAGCATCATTTTTGAATGCCCATGAGGAAGCCACAGCAGACTCAAATGCAAAACTGATGATACTCTTCAGCCAAAAAGAAAGAGGGGTAGCCGCAGCTTTCTGACCCCTACGTTTACCTGGAAAAACGACAAACCAGGAAGACTACTGACGAAAATCCGTAGGCGCCTGTAAGTAGAACTTCAAGGCACAGACCACGTCCAAATTATGAAACAGACGTTCCTTCTTAGAAAAAGGATTAGGACCATACAGGCAGCTCCCGGTCGGCATGTCTACTGTAACCGCATGTGAAAAAAAACAAAAACCTTTCTCCTAGGACTAACTAATACACAAAGTACCCCTGCACATTTAAACAGCCGTACAGACATCTCCTATCCCGGTTGTCATGCTTTCTTTTGAAACCGCCGGGAGATGTGATAGATTGCCGCCATAAGACGTATGAGTTAAAGTCAGAAGTGGTAAAACATACCCGCCTAGGGAAATATCAGTCTCACAGGGGGGCATGTTTTAATATAATCGCCGGGAGAACGTTACTGTCTCTATAGAGGTCTCCCTAAAGAGTCTAAGCTCAAACGTGGCATAGTTAGGCATGACATTCTGACCCCTACGTTGAACAATTTGCTGTCTATAATTGCCTCCTATGAAAGGAGAACTCATACCTGAGGAAAGAGTCCATATGTTTTCTAAGGGCTTCCCATTTCCAATGTGAGTGGCCAACTTCTACTGAGTCCTGTTCTTTCTCCATGCCCATTCATAAAAAATATGTCACTTACCTCCATCTGCCGACAGCAAAGGCAGCTCCCAGGCGTGTGAAGTCCTACTGCTTACATGGACCTGAGGATGACAAGCAAAATACCGAGTAATATCCCTCAGATATTTCCCCTAGATAGGGCAGCAACAGCAGATGGGAGGCGCAGTGAGAATTATGTCCCACAAGTTCCCAGTGCTTTAAAGCCACCAAATGCTTCTCTTTTTACTGAAGAAACTGATCTGGTCTAGGCTACACCCCAGAACAAAGCAGCACTATCAGCACTACTTTTAAAATAAACTCTTGATTGAAGAATCTATAACTAACACCTCACTTTACCTCTTCCTATCACTAACACAGGCAAAGAGAATGACTGGGGTGGGAGGGAAGGGAGGAGATATATATATATATATATATATATATACATATACACATATACACACACACACAGCTCTGCTGTGGTGCTCTTTGCTTCCTCCTGCTGACCAGGAGGCGATATCCCACAAGGATGAAATCCGTGGACTCATCGTATCTTGTAAAAGAAATTCATGCAGGCGGAGGAACAAGTTTAGCAGCTTGAAAGGTACAAAATGATTTATAAAACGTTTAAAAAAAAAGGATGAATATTAAGTTATTTTTTAAAGTATTTTCATGACACACAGCGATTTAGTATACTTTACTTTCACTATAAACAAAGGACTGCACATCTGGAAGCTCAGCCAGTCTCTTGTGCAATAAAACCAACAGGGCCAAAATCTGTCCCCTCAAGAAAATAGCAGAAAGGCCCTTCACTAGCCCATCCTGGAGAAAAGAGAAGATACAACCGTAACTCTCTGCCAGGAAAAACCACGCTCTTCACACCAGAATAAGTAGGTCCTCCACACCTTGTGGTAGATATGCCAAGTAGCTGGTTTACGAGCTTGAATAAGAGTATCAATGACACTCCCAGAGAAACATCTCTTGGCTAAGACTAAGTATTTAATCTCCACGATGATGAACAAATGGACCTTGTATCAGCAGGTCTCTGCGACAAGGTAACTTCCACAGAGGAGAAGAGGACATCCCCACTAGATCTGCGAACCATGTCCTTCGCGGCAACGATGGATCAATCAGGATTACTGATACCCGCTCCTACTTGATGCGGGCCACCACTCGAGGAAGAAGCGGTAATGGGAGGAAAAAGATATGAGTTTGACCCTCCAGGGCACTGCTAGTGCATCTATTAGATCCGCTTGGGGATCCCTCGACCTCTACCTGTACCTGGGTAGCTTAGTATTGAGACGGGATGCCATGAGATGTATCTCCGGCGTCCCCCACTTGCTGCATATCTCTGCAAACACCTCGGGATGGAGAGACCATTCCCCTGGATGGAAGGATTGCCTACTGAGAAAATCCGCCTCCCAGTTGTCCGCACCCGGAATGTGGATCGCTGACAGCGAACAGCTGTGGGCCTCCACCCACTACAGAATCTGAGAAACTTCCTTCATCGCCAAGGAACTTCTCGTTCCCCCTGATGGTTGATGTAAGCCACCGATGTTATATTGTCTGAATGGAATTTGATAAAAGTGTGACAAACCCAGAGGTGGCCAAGCCTTCAAGGCCTTGAAGATTGCCCATAGTTCCAAAATAATGATAAGGAGGGAGGACGCCTCACGAGTCCACAATTCCTGTGCCTTCCTGGCACCCCAAACAGCTCCCCATCCTGATAGGCTTGCGTGCGTAGTCACAATCTCCCAGGATGGTCTTAAAGGTACAGTCTACAATAGAATTGTTATTGTTTTAAAAGATAGATGATCCCTTTATTACCCATTCCCCAGTTTTGCATAACCAACACAATTATATTAATATACTTTTACCTCTGTGATTACCTTGTATCTAAGAACCTTCTTCCAGCCCCTTGATCACATGACTGACTGTTTATTATCTATTGTCTTGCATTTAGCATTGTGTTGCGCTAAATCTTAAATAACTTTCTGTGCCTGAACACAGTGTTATCTATATGGCCCACGTGTACTTTCAGTCTCTTTGTGTTGAAAAGAAATTTAAAAGCATGTGATAAGGGGCAGCCCTCAAGGGCTTAGAAATTAGTATATGAGCCTACCTAGGTTTAGTTTAAACTAAGAATACCAAGAGAAAAAAGTAAATTTGATGATAAAAGTAAATCGAAAAGTTGATTAAAATTACATGTCCTATCTGAATAATGAAAGTTTAAATTTTGACTAGACTGTCCCTTTAAGAAGCATGTCCCTCTGGACAGATAATTTGGACAGAGCCACCAAGAGAGTGATTCTCTCGACCGGCTGTCTAATACAATCTGTTGAGACAGATCTGAATGATCACCGTTCCACTGCATCAGCATGCACAGTTGTAAGAGGTCTGAGACGGAACCTGGCAAAAAGGAATGATATCCATGCAGGACACCATGAGACCAATCACCTCCATACACCGAGCCACAGAGGGACTCAAGGAGGTCCGGAGAGTAATGCATGCCGATGTTAGCTTGCAACGTCTCTGGTCTTTTAGAAATATCCTCATGGATATGGAGTCTATTATAGTAACCAGGAATTCTACCCTGGTACTTGGGATAAGAGAACTGTTTTCCAAGTTTATCTTCCATCCATGTGATCGAAGAAGACTGAAAAGGGACTCCGAGAATTCTTCCACAAGACGAAAGGATGGTGCTTGCACCATAATATCGTCCAAGTATGGGGCTACTGCAATACCCTGGAGTTCTGGCAACGGCTAGAAGAGCCCCCAGAACCTTCGTAAAAAGATTCTTGGAGCAGTAGCTAGGCCAAACAGAAGGGCAATGAACTGGAAGTGCTGGTCCAGGAATGCAAACCTCAGGAACTGGAAGTGTTCCCTGTGGATTGGAACATGAAGGTAAGCGTCCTTCAGATCTATAGTGGTCATAAACTGGCCTTCCTGAATTAAAGGACGGATGGACCTTATCGTCTCCATCTTGAAGGAAGGGACACTAAGAAATTTGTTTAAGCACTTTAGGTCTAGAATTGGGCGGAAAGTTCCCTCCTTCTTTGGGACCACAAAAAGGTTTGAATAAAACCCCAACTTCGATAGGCACCGGGACAACTCCTGAGGATAGATCCTGAACGCACCCTAGAAAGGCATCCCTCGTTTCTGGTCAGGTAGACAGATTCGAGAGAAGGAATCTGCACCTTGACGGATGAGATTTGAAGCCTAGCTTGTATCCCTGAGATTACACCTATAGGACCCATGGTTCCTGTACGTCCTTGAACCAGGCGTCTGAAAAAAAGGAGACAGTCTGCCCCCTACACAATCCGATCCCGGATTGGGGGTCGCCCATTCATGCTTGGATTTATTCCAGGACTAAGCCAGCTTCCAAGTACTCGTGTTGTTCGGGCTTGGAGGATTGTTTTCGTTGGGATTTGTCAGAATGAAAGTTAGAAGATTGTCGTCCCTTACGCTTGTTCTTATCTTGCGGTAGGAAGGCACCCTGGTCTTCGGTAACCATAGAAATAATGGAGTCCAGGCCTGGACCAAATAAAATCTTTCCCTTTAAGGAAAGAGAAAGGAGTCTGGACTTAGAAGTCATATCCGCAGACCAAGACTTCAACCAGAGCGCCCGCTCCTAACGTGACGAAAGGCAAAGAATGACTGGGGTAATGAAGAAGTGGGAGGGATATTCAAGCCTTTGGCTGGGGTTTCTTTGCCTCCTCCTAGTGGCCAGGTATTGTATTTCTCAACAGTAAGGAATGAAGTTGTGGACTCTTCCTATTTTAGGAAGGAAATAGGAGTCTTTTAATATTACATTTTACAATTTACATAGTAAAGAAATATAGATTTAATAGCTTTGTAAAACAGAAAGATCATGGCTAACTATCCAATAATCCAAACCTCTCCAACTCCTATATCATATTCTGAAATACATGTTAAAAATTGAATATTGCAGTGGTTAAACAGTTAAACGCAAACAACTGGGCAATAATAAATGCTAAAACATTTTATTTGTTCACCTGTATGTCTCTTTAACTGCTACAGTTTCAAGAAAAGAGAAACTAGTTTCCTGAATTTTTGTTTCCCCAAGTGTAAACTTTTTCATATAAAAAAAAACGTGCAAGTACCTTAATCCTTGCTAAGCAATGGATCCTAAGACAAAATTTTAGGAATCTAAGGACACTCCCCCAACATACATATTTATTCAGTTCTAGCACAAACATTTAACCCAGGCCACTACCAGAAGGAACATGCTGTTTGCCCAGCTTCACCTACAAATTTGCAAACAAGAACAAATTAGTTGGATGAGACACAAAAATTAATCTGAACTTCCAAGAAATTGTAGTGGATGAGTAATACAATGATCCCCCCTCTCCCAATATCTACCAATGAGTGGGCTAGTAGCTTTTGCTCTCCTAATTAATGACATACAGTAGAACTAGTGTTATTTTTCAACCCCTGCTAACACACGTAAGAGAAATAGATACAGTATTACTAATACTATACCAACATTTCCAATCAAGTTGCATCACAAATATAACATTACCATTACTAACATACAGAATAAAAAAAAACTTCTGTAGATCACGGCTAACCTGGATATCTCTTCAGCTTTTGCCTTGTAATCCTCTAAAAGCTGATCCCAGTTTTCACACTCTGTGGAAAATCTGTAATAAAAACAAAATAGAAATGGATTTGTCAACCAATTTCACAGAGAGCTCTACAAAGCCAAGGGTTTTTATAACCAAAGATGTACTTTTTAAAAAAAAAAATATTTTTTTTAACTTGAACACTGTTTTCATATTTACTTTGTTCCCTTGGTATCCTTTGTTGATAAAAGATATGCACTTATCATACACTACCAGGGGTGGTCTCGTAAATAATAGCTTTAAAGTGAAAGTAAATCCTAACATTTTACAAACGCTAGGATTTACTATTGAAACAAATAAAGGGCACTTTCATTCATGAAGTATAAGATACTTCATGTAGAAAGCTCCTTTATTTGATTCAATCGATTGTCGTTTATAGCTGCTACAGCAGCCCACGGCTAAAAATTTTTTGGCTAAGAGGTGACGTTTTCACCTTAGCCAATAGCCGTGCGGTAAATCCGGCTTGGTGCCCATGGGAGCCAGATTTACAGCGCAGCTATATGCTAAGAGGTGAAAACGTCACCTTAGCCAAATTTTTATTTAGCCGTGCTCTGCTGTAGAAGCTAAGAGCGGCGATCGATTGAATCAAATAAAAGGAGCTTTCTACATGAAGTATCTTATACTTCATGAATGAAAGTGCCCTTTATTTGTTTCAATAGTAAAGCCTAGCGTTTGTAAAACGCTAGAATTTAATTTAACTATGTGGTTAATTCCTTTGCAGGCAAGAAAACAGTGGAAGAATAAAATGCTATAACACATACCTTTTTCTTTGTGCTTTCGTATCCTTTTAAATTGTGTATTAAACAATTTAAAAGTGAATATAAAAAAATGTATATATCTATTTCCTTATGTCTATCTATCTAGATATAGATCCCTATCTATATATCTCCATATCCCTGTAACTCACGTATCTCTCTGTTAAGTGTGTCTGTCTGTAGAAGCCAATTTGCTTGAAATCAGCTTCTGCACACAGTGAACTAAATTCCTGACACACTTCTATGTAAAATTTGATCCTGGCTACAAGAAGATTGTTTTTTCAAAGAAGTGTGTGAGAAGTTCAGTCCGGTGAGGAAAGGGAGTAAGAAGCATTGTCACCGGTCCAATCTTGTGTTCATCAAAAGGGGGAGGCTGCAGGACGCCTTATAAGGTAGGACATTCCATGCCATTATGGAATGTCCCAACAACGTAAAGGGGTTAAATAGCCCATATTTATTTTGGTTTACACAGTCCCTTTAAAAAGGGATAGTAAAGTCCAAATGAAATGTTCATGATTCAGATAGGGCATACAATTTTAAACAACTTTCTAATTTACTTTTATCATTAAATTTGCTTTGCTCTCTTGGTATTCTTTGTTGAAAGCTAAACCTAGGCAGGCTCATATGCTAATTTCTAAGCCCTTGAAGGCCACCTCTTATCTAAATGCAGAGCTAGAGGGCGTTAGTTCATGTGTTTCATATAAATAACATTGTGGTCATGCACGTGGAGTTAGAGTCAGCACTAATTGCCTGAAATGCAAGTCTGTCAAAAGATCTGAGAAAAGGAGGCAGTCACCAGAAGTTTAGATACAAAGTAATCACAGAGGTAAAAATGATATTTCTATAACATGTTGGTTATGCAAACTGGGGGGTGGTAAATAAAAGGGATTATCTATCTTTTTAAACAATAAAATTTTTGGCGTTTAATATCCCCTTCAATTATCCATTAGTTTGGTTTAAATAGAATAACTAACAGGAATTGCAACAGATTAACATAACACCAGAGTTTGAAAAAAGCAAAAAGAGGTGCAGAGATCCTCAATAGGTTAACAAATCCACAAACTTTATTCAATAAAGGATAAAATCCATAGCACCAAAATACAAAACAGATAAAACCGAATGGCTTGACTAGTTTCGGCTTGTGGCCGTAATCATAAACCTGTTATACATCGGATCTAGGGTAGTTTAAAAAGGGTGTACTACTCAGGTATTGGTTGATTTGCAGGGAGGATAGAACCCTCCTCATTAACCCCTGACTCATCAGACTCACCGTTCATTTAAACAAGGTTATTACACAAATATATATATACAGATTGAACAAAATAGGGTTAAAATTCCACATTGTATAATTAATGTTGCGTAGCATGATGGATAGGGACTAGACACTTATCCGAATTCATAATATGACAAAATATACGTCATATAGAGAATCACAGGTATTTTGCATTTGTAATTAGAAAATCAAAATTATGTATACCCAGCCATATACATATAATGAAAGACAACAACATTATGGGATCACATCTGAGGTAAATAAATGAATGGAAAACTATAAATTCCTAAGATTCCCATGGTTTCAAAACAGATATATAAACCTACATGTGTCTACTTATAAGTTATTAGTATATTTATAACCCCCATGAATTGCTGAAGCTTTTTACCATATGCAGAGAGATTTCAAAATATAGATAAGTGCAAAGAGGGTACCCGACAGAGATAATACACATAAATATATATATAAGCAAAATATGTAAAGGGTATCGGTGTACGAGGACCGCACAACACACGGTACCCTAAAAGACAGAATAGTATAAATAGTATGGGATGATAGTTGTGGATAAGGATCTAATATGAAATGATACTGACAGATCATTTAAAGAGGTCAAATGGTAAGTGTGTACAAACCATACATCAGTGCCAGAGTTTGAACTATACTTAATCAAACTTCACCCAACACTTTCCTCATTTTCAGGATTAAATCTGGATTTGACACTAGATATGATAGGGCTTGCCACTGCCAATGTGCTAACCAAATAGCCATTGTTTGGTTTTAACAGAAAAAAAGATAAACTGCACATTATAAAGAAAGATGTTTGGCAGGGTTAGTCTTGTGAAGCATGCTGCCTGCACTCACACTCAGGAAGAGGGTGAAAAATAAAACTGCCAACATATATTTACTACACTTAAAGGGACATTAAACACCAAAAATGTTATTGTTAAAAACATAGATAACCCCTTTATTACCATTCCCCAGTTTTGCATAACCAACACAGTTATATTAATACACTTTTTACCTCTGTAATTACCTTGTATCTAAGCTTCTGCTGACTGCCTCTTTATCTCAGATCTTTTGACAGACTTGCATTTACGGCAATTAGTGCTGACTCTTAAATAACTTTGTCCGTGAGCACAGTGTTATCTATATGAAACACATGAACTAACACCCTCTAGCTGTGAAAACTGTCAAATGTATTCAGGTAAGAGGCGACCGTCAAGGGCTTAGGTAGGCTAATATGCGAATTTCTAGGGTTATCTTTCAACTAAGAATACCAAGAGAACAAAGCAAAGTTGTTAAACTTTCATGATTCAGATAGAGCATGTCATTTTAAATTTGGACTTTATTGTCCCTTTATTTAAAGGAACATGAAACCCAAAAATTCTTTCAGGATTCATATAAATTATACATTTTTAGTTGAATTCTTTTTTTTTTTTTTTTTTTTTTTGAAAACAAATATAAATCTTTATTAATTTTAGTGTTATACATTTTGCCACCATTATCATTAAGAGGCCTGTAACCCTCTTTTTTTATTAAAAACAAAACAAACAAAAAAAAACTCTTTCTTGGCCAACAGGTCTAACTGAAACACATACATGTAACAAATACTGTGTACAAAAAACAGGCCTGGTTTAAAACATAGAATTTACTACAGTACATGAAAGCAGAACCCGTACTTATTTCAACATGAACAAAGAAGCAGCATTGGTAATACAAGTACTTTAGGAGGACATTAATTTTTTTTTTTTTTTTTTTTTTTAAATATTTTTTATTGAGGTTTAAAAGAGAAGGCATACATGGAGTATGTAACGGTATAACACACTGACAGTGTTGGGATACAAATAACAAGCGACAATGCAGGTGAAGAACATACATTTCTGAGAAGAACTAAAGTAGATAACAATATATAGGTATTGTGCCTAATATTCTGCATACCTCCATCATGATAAGTGAGGCCACTTTTGGACCACTTCTCTGGATAATCAAGACAATGGAGGTTAATACCAATAAATAGGACCACTGTTGGATCCTGAACTTAAGAACCTCATTTAACTTTTTAGTGACTGTAAAATGTTCAAACCAAGGTGAGAATAGTATTAATAACTGTATTGAAATTACTATTCAAAGAGTAACAGTAGGTAAGAATGCGGCATTGGTAAGAGAAGCCGCGTAGTTAACCTCTGGACACAGTTAGGTGTTTCCAGAGTACATTAGTAAGAGGGGGAAGGGGGAGGAGGGGAGGAGGTTAGAAAAAATAAAAGGATTGTGAGAGCAGTATATAAAACTATTTAAATGTGAACCATGAATTTACCGTTGAAGATTATGCCTATTGGTGAGGAGCTGAGAACCATTCTTTGAAGGGGGAAAATAAGCCTTTGCTTCAAACCTGTATGCAGTTAATCATAGGCAGGGTATCTGAATTAATGCACCGGGCCTATTTATATGAGTATAACCATGTTACTTGCAAGCTCTGCAATATGTATACCCGGATAATCTAAAGATTGTGGGGAGTATTATAAGAAATATATGAACAAAAGGCATATATAACTGTTTGCCAGTAGGTAGAGTTGTTACACATATGTCTAGGCCAGATAGCACATGCAATTTAAGCAAATGAACCCATACTAATGGTATTTACTAGATGTAAGTTAGTCCCAAAGGACCTCCTTTTGAACTTAGAGAGAAAAAAAGGAGCAATATAATCTCTAGACATGTAAAAATATTAAGCTTTCACTATTATTTTAGTTACTACCATCTCCTGTGGCAATTGTAGAATATTGTGCCCTATTGACTGTATTAAACATAACAAGGAGCACAACTGCTATATCAATATTTAGCAAGGTGAATATAAATGCATTAGGCCTTCTATATAAGCCAAGACTCCCCTCTAGTGGTGTAAGTTAACATTTACCTCATATTATTGGATCAACAGAAACGCTACATTTGATTCTATAGCCGCTCAATTTTGTGTGGATAATTAAAATTATAAATGTACAGTGAAGCTTCTCTAAGCTCTGAACGAGGTAAATAAAATTAAGAAGTTAAGCTTTTGTAACAACTGTCAACAAGGGTACATAAGAACACAAAAAAAACAACAACAATAGCTGGGACTTAGAAACTGGTCTGCAGAAAACAGTGTTATATCGTGAGTTCCTACACCAGGGCACGGGCCCTATGCCCATCGGCAGGAATATCAGATAAATTGGAAACTAGATAAGTCCATGTTATAAAATGTACCAAGTCCCCAGCATGGATAATCAAATGGTCCTACATTGGAGTCATCTGTGTTTGCGAAATAGGAGATGTAGGTACTAGTCTGAAAAAGCGTACTAGTATAGGCAAGATTAAGTAAACGTTATGTAGAGTCCCTTTGCCAATTGGATATAGAGTTACTTTTATAGAGGTAAGGGTAAGTCTGTAGTAGGTCACAAAACACATTGGTCCACTATCGACTTTGAATCTGGATAGGGGATAATGAAGTGATGTGATGCTTCAATATAGCTTAGTATTCACCCCACACCGGATCGCGAGCCAGGACTGTCTCTCCGGGCTGACTGTTGTGGTTGATCAGAGTGCATGCCTAGGAAAGCAGAGCCAAGTATGCAACCAGGGGACATAACTAAATGTGCGGCTAGGGAAGAGGCTTCTTCACCATTGTAGGTTCGCTGGTGTTCGTCTAAAGTCTCTTTGGGCATGTGTGTGCTCCACTGTTGAGGATCTCTCAGGAGGTAAGGATTTGGCATCGATCTAGGGCTACAGCCAGCGTTAAGCAAGCAGAGATTTCCAGAAGCAGATGAGAGGCAATGATCTCGCTGATCTGTTCTCTCCCAGATCCGGACCTGTAGTTGCGGGTGCGGCGCTGCAGTGTGGAGCGGGGCTCCCGCCCCAGTACTATATGTGTCAGCAGGCGAATGTAGCCCATCACCCCCTACGCCGCACAGAGCCTGCTCCCGTACAGCATAGGTAGATGGGCCACAGCTTCCAGCAGCGAAAAGCTTGGTCAGATGAGTCTCCAAAAACCGGAAGGTGGACTCAATAAGGTCTCGGGCTGTCAACTCCAAGTTCTCAGCAGCCGCCATCTTGGTTGTCGCAGGGATCGATAATATAGCAGATATAACTGCCGTGACTGCTGTGATATTGTAGATCGGCAGGCAGGATACATACAGCGGTTCACTAAGTAGGTATCATGGTCTGTTATTTCAGCCGCTATAAGCTCTAGCCCGCCAACAGATGTGCCTATGCGATTGCGTTGTAGAGCTTACGGGAGGCTGCATTAAAATACACCAATGCCCATACTAAGTTGGTAGGAGGCAGCAGGATGAGGTCTCTAAAATAATTGTAAAGTCACTTTTTAAATCATGGTTTTACCCCAAATTTCAGGTTTCAGTGCTGGAGCTCATGCAATGTGCGTCCGGTTTGTTAGGCAGTTGGCTCCGCCCCCTAGTTGAATTCTTTTTATTAGTAAGAGATCAGAATACAGTACATAAATTCAAAACATATTCATACATTGAGTAAGTCACAAGTTTTGTACGGTTCTGCATTCTCTAAAGTCCATATCTTTCTGTTTTGTGTAAACAAAAAGGGCTATAACTTAACAAGATAAGTAAATAAGATAATTAAACAAATTGTATTAAAGTATTTCTAACAAAAGAAAATAAAATAAAAAAAATAAGTACCAGTAAAATTAAAAGGGTGTCCAGTCTCGGAGTATCCGGCCTAATGTGGGGTAGAATGTTGTACACTGTCACTGTCCTATCTATTTAGCGTCTATCTAGGCACCAAGGGGCAAGACTATTCTCCGGGAGAATTATTTACATTTCTTTTATAATCATCCCAAATAGTTTGTAAGGCAATAAAATTGTCAGTAGTACCTCTCTTATAGGCGGAGTATTCCTCAAGCTCTAATAGCTCGGAGACTTTGTCACGCCAGTTGTTCAATGTGGGGATATCTTTAGTCTTCCATATTCTAGCTATTAACAGTTTTGCACTGTTCGTAAAAATGTGAAATAGAGGGAGTAGGGATCTGCAGGGCAATTTAATAGACTTATTTAAAAGCCAAATCAGGGGGTCTGGGGGCATCGAGACCTGGAAAATTGTTTCAACTTCGTGTATGACCTCGTACCAGTAGTGGTTCAGCTGGGAGCACCACCACCACGTGACCCATTCCACTGCCTACATGACCGCATCTCCAGCATCTGTCGCTGGTGGAGGGGAACAGGCGATGAAGCCTACGGGGGGTTAAGAACCAGCAGTGTATGATTTTATAGTTGGTCTCTAAAATGGAAGCTGAGGTAGAGGATCTTTTCATGTTAGAAAATATATTGATCGCCGTCTGTGGGAGAATTATTTTCACCAATTCTCTTTCCCACATCTCAATAGAGTAGGGTAGATTACCTGGAGGGGGTTGAAGTAATATTTTGTATATGATAGATAGGGAGTGTCTTATTGGTGTATTTATCAGATATAATTTCTCCAGGTTTGTGGGAGAGCGGGTTATGTTGTTCTTGTTCTTATGAGTACAGATGTAGTTGTGTAATCGTCTGTAAGAGAACCAGTTATTTGCCCAGTCAAATCCCTTCCTTATTAGCTGTTCTTGTGTGCACATAGCTTCATTGGCAGTTATGTTATATATAGGTATGTCTTCTACTGTCGTGGCTAGGGGTGTCGAGTCAGGTAGATATGTCAGGGAGAATTCTGAGTTATGTATTAAGGATGTCAAAGGGCCCGGGGTAGAAGAAAGGCATGGGTTGCGTGTGGTGGTTAAATCCCAGTGCAGGGCAGTCTCCTTAATGATAGGGTTGGTGAGTCGTTTAAGTTTCTCGGTAAAATCCGAGCGCCAGCATAAGCTAGAAAGAGGGGTGTCAGGGTTCATTTGTCTTTCTAGTTGAACCCACCTTCTCTGTGATGCACCCACCCTCCAATCAAGGATCCTTTGAAGGAAAATGGAATTTCTATACTCTTCTAGGTTAGGTAAACTCATCCCCCCAATGTTGCTTTAATAGATACATAGTGTTTTTATTAATTCTTGGCGGTTTGTTGTTCCAAATAAATGTACTGAATAGATTCTGAACCTGGGGTAAATATTTAGGGGGAATAGGGATTGGGAGAGCCCCCATGATATAAAGTAGTCTAGGGAAAAACATAATTTATGTAAGAACTTACCTGATAAATTCATTTCTTTCATATTAGCAAGAGTCCATGAGCTAGTGACGTATGGGATATACATTCCTACCAGGAGGGGCAAAGTTTCCCAAACCTTAAAATGCCTATAAATACACCCCTCACCACACCCACAAATCAGTTTAACGAATAGCCAAGAAGTGGGGTGAAAAGAAAAAAGTGCGAAAGCATATAAAATAAGGAATTGGAATAATTGTGCTTTATGCAAAAAAAATCATAACCACCACAAAAAGGGTGGGCCTCATGGACTCTTGCTAATATGAAAGAAATTAATTTATCAGGTAAGTTCTTACATAAATTATGTTTTCTTTCATGTAATTAGCAAGAGTCCATGAGCTAGTGACGTATGGGATAATGACTACCCAAGATGTGGATCTTTCCACGCAAGAGTCACTAGAGAGGGAGGGATAAAATAAAGACAGCCAATTCCTGCTGAAAATAATCCACACCCAAAATAAAGTTTAATAAAAACATAAGCAGAAGATTCAAACTGAAACCGCTGCCTGAAGTACTTTTCTACCAAAAACTGCTTCAGAAGAAGAAAACACATCAAAATGGTAGAATTTAGTAAAAGAAAACAAAGAGGACCAAGTTGCTGCTTTGCAAATCTGATCAACCGAAGCTTCATTCCTAAACGCCCAGGAAGTAGAAACTGACCTAGTAGAATGAGCTGTAATCCTATGAGGCAGAGTTTTACCCGACTCGACATAGGCATGATGAATTAAAAGATTTCAACCAAGATGCCAAAGAAATGGCAGAAGCTTTCTGACCTTTTCTAGAACCGGAAAAGATGACAAATAGACTGGAAGTCTTTCGGAAAGACTTAGTAGCTTCAACATAATATTTCAAAGCTCTAACAACATCCAAAGAATGCAATGATTTCTCCTTAGAATTCTTAGGATTAGGACATAATGAAGGAACCACAATTTCTCTACTAATGTTGTTGGAATTCACAACCTTAGGTAAAAATTGAAAAGAAGTTCGCAACACCGCCTTATCCTGATGAAAAATCAGAAAAGGAGACTCACAAGAAAGAGCAGATAATTCAGAGACTCTTCTGGCAGAAGAGATCGCCAAAAGGAACAAAACTTTCCAAGAAAGTAATTTAATGTCCAATGAATGCATGGGTTCAAAAGGAGGAGCTTGAAGAGCCCCCAGAACCAAATTCAAACTCCAAGGAGGAGAAATTGACTTAATAACCGGTTGTATACGAACCAAAGCTTGTACAAAACAATGAATATCAGGAAGACTAGCAATCTTTCTGTGAAAAAGAACAGAAAGAGCAGAGATTTGTCCTTTCAAGGAACTTGCGGACAAACCCTTATCTAAACCATCCTGAAGAAACTGTAAAATTCTCGGTATTCTAAAAGAATGCCAAGAAAAATGATGAGAAAGACACCAAGAAATATGTCTTCCAGACTCTATAATATATCTCTCTAGATACAGATTTACGAGCCTGTAACATAGTATTAATCACAGTCAGAGAAACCTCTTTGACCAAGAATCAAGCGTTCAATCTCCATACCTTCAAATTTAAGGATTTGAGATCCTGATGGAAAAAAAGGACCTTGTGACAGAAGGTCTGGTCTTAACGGAAGAGTCCACGGTTGGCAAGAGGCCATCCGGACAAGATCCGCATACCAAAACCTGTGAGGCCATGCCGGGGCTACCAGCAGAACAAACGAGCATTCCTTCAGAATCTTGGAGATTACTCTTGGAAGAAGAACTAGAGGCAGAAAGATATAGGCAGGATGATACTTCCAAGGAAGTGATAATGCATCCATTGCCTCCGCCTGAGGATCCCGGGATCTGGACAGATACCTGGGAAGTTCCTTGTTTAGATGAGACGCCATCAGATCTATTTCTGGAAGTTCCCACATTTGAACAATCTGAAGAAATACCTCTGGGTGAAGAGACCATTCGCCCGGATGTAACGTTTGGCGGCTGAGATAATCCGCTTCCCAATTGTCTATACCTGAGAAATTAGACAGGAGCTGGATTCCGCCCAAACCAGAATTCGAGACACTTCTTACATAGCCAGAGGACTGTGAGTCCCTCCTTGATGATTGATGTATGCCACAGTTGTGACATTGTCTGTCTGAAAACAAATGAACGATTCTCTCTTCAGAAGAGGCCAAGACTGAAGAGCTCTGAAAATTGCACGGAGTTCCAAAATATTGATCGGTAATCTCACCTCCTGAGATTCCCAAACTCCTTGTGCCGTCAGAGATCCCCATACAGCTCCCCAACCTGTAAGACTTGTATCTGTTGAAATTACAGTCCAGGTCGGAAGAACAAAAGAAGCCCCCTGAATTAAACGATGATGATCTGTCCACCACGTCAGAGAGTGTCGTACAATCGGTTTTAAAGATATTGATTGAGATATCTTTGTGTAATCCCAGCACTATTGGTTCAGCAAACAGAGCTGGAAAGGTCGCATGTGAAAAAGAGCAAAGGAGATCGCGTCCGATGCAGCAGACATAAGACCTAAAATTTCCATGCATAAGGCAACCAAAGGGAATGATTGTGACTGAAGGTTTTGACAAGCAGATATCAATGTTAGACATCTCTTGTCCGAAAAAGACAGAGTCATGGACACCGAATCTATATGGAAACCTAAAGAGGTTACCCTTGTCTGAGGAATCAATTAACTTTTTGGTAAATTGATCCTTCAACCATGATCTTGAAAAAACAACACAAGTCGATTCGTATGAGATTCTGCTAAATGTGAAGACTGAGCAAGTACCAAGATATCGTCCAAATAAGGAAATACCAATACCCTGTTCTCTGAATACAGACAGAAGGGCACCGAGAACCTTTGTAAAAAATTCTTGGAGCTGATACTAGGCCAAACGGTAGAGCCACAAACTGGTAATGCTTGTCTAGAAAAAGAGAATCTCAGAAACTGATAGTGATCTGGATGAATCGGAATATGCAGATATGCATCCTGTAAATCTAATGCAGACATATAATGCCCTTGCTGAACAAAAGGCAGGATAGTCCTTACAGTTACCATCTTGAATGTTGGTATCCTTACATAATGATTCAATATTGACAGATCCGGAACTGGTCTGAAGGATTTGACCTTCTTTGGTACAATAAAGAGATTAAATAAAACCCCAGCCCCATGTTCCAGAACTGGAACTGGCATAATTAATCCAGCCAACTCTAGATCTGAAACACATTTCAGAAATGCTTGAGCCTTTGCTGGGTTTACTGGGACACTGGAAAGAAAAAAATCTCTTTGCAGGAGGCCTTAACTTGAAGCCAATTCTGTACCCTTCTGAAACAATGTTCTGAAAAACAGATTGTGAACGGAATTGATCTAAATTTCTTTGAAAAAAACATAATCTGCCCCGTACCAGCTGAGCTGGAATGAGGGCCGCATCTTCATGTGGACCTAGGAGCTGGCTTGGGTTTCTATAAGGCTTGGATATATTCCAAACTGGAGAAGGTTACCAAACTGATACCGCTCCTGAGGATGAAGGATCAGGCTTTTGTTCCTTGTTGTGATGAAAGGAACGAAAACGATTATTAGACCTAAATTCACCTTTAGATTTTTTATCCTGTGGTAAAAAAGTTCCCTTCCCTCCAGTAACAGTTGAGATAAAAGAATCCAACTGATAATCGAATAATTTATTACCCTGGAAAGAAAGGGATAGCAAAGATGACTTAGAAGACATATCAGCATTCCAAGTTTTAAGCCATAAAGCTCTTCTAGCTAAAATAGCTAGAGACATATACCTGACATCAACTCTAATGATATCAAAGATGGCATCACAAATAAAATAATTAGCATGTTATAGAAATGCAAATGATAATTATGATCTGTTATTTGTTGCGCTAAAGCTTCTAACCAAAAAAGTTGAAGCTGCAGTAACATCCGCTAAGGATATAGCAGGTCTAAGACGATTACCTGAACACAAGTAAGCTTTTCTTAGAAAGGATTCAATTTTCCTATCTAAAGGATCTTTAGCAGGAGTAGAGACAGCCCCATTAAACTTAGGGATTTTGTCCCAAAACTCTAATCTGTCAGATGGCACAGGATATAATTGCTTAAAACGTTTTTAGAAGGAGTAAATGAATTACCCAAAATATTCCATTCCCTGGAAATTACTTCAGAAATAGCACCAGACAGGAAACACTTCTGGAATAACTATAGGAGATTTAGAAACCTTATTTAAACGTTTAGATATAGTATCAAGAGGACCAGAATCCTCAATTTCTAATGCAATTAATACTTCTTTAAGTAAAGAACAAATAATTCCATCTTGAACAAATACGAAGATTTATCAGCATCAACCTCTGAGACAGAAACCTCTGAACCAGAAGAACCATTATCAGTATAAGAATTCATCTGAAAAAAGAGAAGTTTTAAAAGACTTTTATGTATACTAGAAGGAGAAATAACAGACATAGCCTTCTTAATGGATTTAGAAACAAAATCTCTTATGTTATCAGGAACACTCTGAGTATTAGATGTTGACGAAACAGCAACAGGTAATGTAATAGTACTAAAGGAAATTTTATCTGCATTAACAAGTTTGTCATGACATTCAATACAAACAACAGCTGGAGGAACAGATACCAAAAGTTTATATCAGATACACTTGGCTTTGGTAGCTCCAGCACCGGGCAGCGATTTTCCTGAAGTATCTTCTGACTCAGTTGCAACGTGGAACATCTTGCAATATGTAATAGAAAAAAACAACATATAAAGCAAAATAGATCAAATTCCTTAAATGACAGTTTCAGGAATGGGAAAAAATGCCAGTGAACAAGCTTCTAGCAACCAGAAGCAAATAACTAAAGAGACTTAAATAATGTGGAGACAACAATGACGCCCATATTTTTTAGCGCAAAAAATGACGCCCACATTATTTGGCGCCTAAATGCTTTTGGCGCCAAAAAGACGCCACATCCGGAACGCCGACACTTTTGGCGCAAAATAACGTCAAAAAATGACGCAACTTCCTGCGACACATATGACGCCGGAAACAGAAAAAAAAAATTTTTGCGCCAAAAAAGTCAGCGCCAAGAATGACGCAATAAAATGAAGCATTTTCAGCCCCCGCGAGCCTAACAGCCCACAGGAAAAAAGTCAAATTTTTGAAGGTAAGAAAAAATGATTGATTCAAATGCATTATCCCAAATATGAAACTGACTGTCTGAAAATAAGGAATGTTTAACATCCTGAGTCAAGGCAAATAAATGTTTGAATACATATATTTAGAACTTTATAAAAAAGTGCCCAACCATAGCTTAGAGTGTCACAGAAAATAAGACTTACTTACCCCAGGACACTCATCTACATATAGCAGATAGCCAAACCAGTACTGAAACGAGAATCAGCAGAGGTAATGGTATATATATATATATATATATATATATATATATATATATATATATATAAGAGTATATCGTCGATCTGAAAAGGGAGGTAAGAGATGAATCTCTACGACCGATAACAGAGAACCTATGAAATAGACGCCGTAGAAGGAGATCATTGCATTCAAATAGGCAATACTCTCCTCACATCCCTCTGACATTCACTGCACGCTGAGAGGAAAACCGGGCTCCAACCTGCTGCGGAGCGCATATCAACGTAGAATCTAGCACAAACTTACTTCACCACCTCCATAGGAGGCAAAGTTTGTAAAACTGATTTGTGGGTGTGGTGAGGGGTGTATTTATAGGCATTTTAAGGTTTGGGAAACTTTGCCCCTCCTGGTAGGAATGTATATCCCATACGTCACTAGCTCATGGACTCTTGCTAATTACATGAAAGAAATATTCATTTTTATAGTGTTTATCCGACCCCACCAAGATAGCCTTTTTGCCTTCCAGGAAGACAGGTCGCGCATTATTGTGGTCTTGATTGGGAGAAAGTTATCTTGAAATAGCGAGTCGAACGAACGAGAGAGATAGATACCCAGGTATTTCAGGGTGACCTTACACCATTCTCAGCGAGCACTCTTTTTTAATAAGTGCCACCGAGCTTGGCGGGAGCCCGATGTCCAGGATCTCAGATTTACTTTGGTTTATAAGGAAGTCCGCAAGGTTTTGAAAAGTTGTAAGTTCGGATAGGAGCGCGGGGATCGAGACATCTGGGTTGGTGAGGGTAAATAGGATGTCATCCGCGAATAGAGACAATTTGTATGTATCCTGTTCTAAAGAAATTCCGGAGATATCTGCGTTACTTCTAATTTTGGAGGCAAGTGTTTCGATATATATAGCGCGAATAGTACATATAAATTATACATTTTTAAACAACTTTCCAATTTACTTCTGTTAGCTGACCACATTTGTAAGCCAATGAAAATGGGCATACAAGTTTAGCCACCAATCAACAGCTAGCCCCAAGCTCCAGAGCCTATCTAGATATGCTTTTTAACAAAAGATACCAAGAGAATGAAGCAAAGTAGATAATATAATTAAATTGGAAAGTTGTTTAAAATAGTTTTCTTTATGTAAATCATGAAAGAAAAATGTTGGGTTTCATGTCCCTTTAAAGGCACATTGTACTGCAAAATTGTTCTTCCTTTAATGCGTTTCCAATTACTTATACCAGATACAGAGTATAAAATGTATGAGACATCCCTCCTTTAGATTTATTTTTGTCTTGAAATAGATTTATTTTCTTTTACACCACAACCCATCAAAATGGATTGAGATTGCAGATATCCTTTTTTTTTTATCACTTTCTGTACAAACGTTATTCCTGTCTGTATAGAAACTTTCAGTATATGTAGGGATACCACAGGGAAAGGTAGTTATTTTAAATGCCGATATAAAAAAAAGGTAAGGTAAGTAGCTATTTGTAAAACAATTTACTACACTCCAGCAGATCTACTTATAGACAGCAACATGCATGTATCAACGACATAAAAAGAAAATGTATGCTTACCTGATAAATTTGGTTTTTTAGACACGATGAGTCCACGGATTTCATCCTTACTTGTGGGATTACGCCTCTTGGTCAGCAGGAGGAGGCAAAGAGCACCACTGCAGAGCTGTATATATATAGCTCCTCCCTTCCCTCCCACTCCAGTCATTCAACCGAAGTTAGGAAGAGAAAGGAAAAGCCAAGGTGCAGAGGTGTCTGAAGTTTACAAAATTAACAACCTGTCTCATAGAACAGGGCGGGCCGTGGATACAATACCAAAGCTAGAGTACAAGGATGATAAGGGAGGGACAAGACAGGGAACCTAAACAGAAGGCACCACTGCTTGAAGAACCTTTCTCCCAAAAACAGCCTCAGCCGAAAACAAAAGGTGTCAAATTTGTAAAATTTAGAAAAAAATGTGAAGAGAGGACCAAGTTGCAGCCTTGCAAATCTGTTCAAAAGAAGTATCATTTTTGAATTCCCATGAGGAAGCAACAGCCCTTCAGGAATGAACCGTAACTCATTCAGGAGGCTGCTGTCCAGCAGTCTCATACGCAAAACGGATGAAACTCTTCAGCCAAAAAGAAAGAGAGATAGCCGTAGCTTTCTGACCCTTACGTCTTCCAGAAAAAATTACAAATAGAGAAGATGATTGACGAAAGTCCTTAGTCGCTTGCAAGTAAAATTTTAAAGCACAGACTATGTCAAAATTGTGCAGAAGACGTTCCTTCTGGGAAGAAGGATTAGGACACAAGAAAGGAACAACAATCCCCTGATTAATGTTCTTGTCTGAAACAACCTTAGGAAGAAAACCAAGTTTAGTACGTAAAACCACCTTATCGGAATGAAAAATAAGGTAAGGAGAAATATATTGTAATGCCGAAAGCTCAGACACACATCAAGCCGAAAGAAATGGCAACAAGAAAGAAAACTTTCCAAGATAACAACTTAATATCTACTGACTGCATAGGTTCAAACGGAACCCCTTGCAGAACTTTAAGAACTAAAGTCAAACTCCATGGAGGACCAAATGGTTTAAACACAGGCCTGATTTTAATCAACGCCTGACAAAAAGATTGAATATCTGGTATATCTGCCAGACGCTTGTGCAACAAAATAGATAAGGCAGAGATCTGCCCTTTTAGGGAACTCGCTGATAAACCCTTCTCCAATCCTTCATGGAGAAAAGACAAAATCCTGGGAATCCTAACTAGTCCATGAGTAGCCTTTGGATTCACACCAATAAAGATAATTGCGTAATCTCTTATGGTAAATCCTCCTAGTTACAGGCTTACGCGCCTGAATTAAGGTATCTATGACCGAATCAGAGAAACCCTGCTTGGATAAGATTAAGCGTTCAATCTCCAAGCAGTCAGTTGCAGAGAAACTATATTCGGGTGAAGGAAGTGTCCCTGAATGAGAAGGTCCTTCCTCAATGGAAGCTTCCAAGGTGGCAGAGATGACAGGTCCACCAGATCGGCATACCAAATCCTGTGAGGCCACGCAGGAGCAAAGTGGAACACTGATGCTCCTGTTTGATTCTGGCAATGACTCGAGAAAGAAGCAAAAAGGAGAAAAATAGGTATACAAGAATTGAAGGACCAAGGAACCGCCAGAGTGCCTATCAAATCCGCCCGAGAATCCATGGACTTCGATCTGTATCTCGGTAGCTTGGCATTCTAAGGAGATGCCATAAGATCCAACTCCGACTGACCCCATTTGAGAATCAGATTGGAAAACACTTCCGGACGGAGTTCCCACTCTCCCGGATGAAAGTCTATCTGCTCAAAAAGTCTGCCTCCCAATTGCCCACCCCTGGGATATGGATCGCTGACAGAAGACCAGAGTGGGCCTCCGCTCACTGGATTAACTTGGCTACCCCAGTCATAGCTAAGGAACTCCTTGTTCCTCCTTGATGATTGATATAAGCCACTGCCGTTATGCTGTCCATCTGAAAACTGATGAACTGGGTTGAGGATGAGGCCAAGTCCGAAGAGCATTGAAGATCGCTCACAGTTCCAGTTAATAGCAAGAAAAAAAACTCAGGCTGAGCCCAAATTCCCTCAGCCCTCAGGGAGCCCCAGACTGCTCCCCAACCTAGAAGGCTGGCGTCTATACAAACACCCAAGATGGTCCGCAAAAACACAATTTATGCTTACCAGATAAATTTATTTCTCTTGTGGTGTATCCAGTCCACGGATCATCCATTACTTGTGGGATATTCTCATTCCCAACAGGAAGTTGCAAGAGGACACCCACAGCAGAGCTGTTATATAGCTCCTCCCCTAACTGCCATATCCAGTCATTCGACCGAAAACACGCAGAGAAAGGAGAAACCATAGGGTGCAGTGGTGACTGTAGTTTAAATGAAAAAATTACCTGCCTTAAAATGACAGGGCGGGCCGTGGACTGGATACACCACAAGAGAAATAAATTTATCAGGTAAGCATAAATTGTGTTTTCTCTTGTAAGGTGTATCCAGTCCACGGATCATCCATTACTTGTGGGATACCAAAGCTAAAGTACACGGATGAAGGGAGGGACAAGGCAGGTACCACTGCCTGTAAAACCTTTCTCCCAAAAATAGCCTCCGAAGAAGCAAAAGTATCAAATTTGTAGAATTTGGAAAAAGTATGAAGCGAAGACCAAGTCGCCGCCTTGCAAATCTGTTCAACAGAAGCCTCATTTTTAAAGGCCCAAGTGGAAGCCACAGCTCTAGTAGAATGAGCTGTAATCCTTTCAGGAGGCTGCTGTCCAGCAGTCTCATAGGCTAAGCGGATTATGCTTCTTAGCCAAAAAGAAAGAGAGGTGGCCGTAGCCTTTTGACCTCTCCTCTGTCCAGAGTAGACAACAAACAAAGCAGATGTTTGACGAAAATCTTTAGTAGCTTGTAAGTTAAACTTTAAAGCACGAACCACGTCCAGATTGTGTAATAGACGTTCCTTCTTTGAAGAAGGATTAGGACACAAGGATGGAACAACAATCTCTTGATTGATATTCTTGTTAGATACCAACCTTAGGTAAAAACCCAGGTTTGGTATGCAGGACTACCTTATCCGTATGGAAGATCAGAAAAGGAGAATCACATTGTAAAGCAGATAACTCGGAGACTCTACGAGCCGAGGAAATAGCTACCAAAAAAAGAACTTTCCAAGATAAAAGTTTGATATCTATGGAATGAAGAGGTTCAAACGGAACTCCTTGAAGAACCTTAAGAACCAAATTTAAGCCCCATGGGGGAGCAACAGGTTTAAACACAGGCTTGATTCTAACCAAAGCCTGACAAAATGCCTGAACGTCTGGAACATCTGCCAGACGCTTGTGCAAAAGAATAGACAGAGCTGAAATCTGTCCTTTTAAAGAACTAGCTGACAATCCTTTTTCCAAACCATCTTGAAGAAAGGATAATATTCTGGGAATCCTGACCTTACTCCATGAGTAACCTTTGGATTCAACACCAATAAAGATATTTACGCCATATCTTATGGTAAATTTTCCTGGTAACAGGCTTTCGTGCCTGTATTAAGGTATCAATGACTGACTCGGAGAAGCCACGCTTTGATAAAATCAAGCGTTCAATCTCCAGGCAGTCAGTCTCAGAGAAATTAGATTTGGATGGTTGAAAGGACCCTGACGTAGAATGTCCTGTCTCAGAGGCAGAGTCCATGGTGGAAAGGATGACATGTCCACCAGATCTGCATACCAGGTCCTGCGTGGCCACGCAGGCGCTATCAAAATCACTGATGCTCTCTCCTGCTTGACCTTGGCAATCAGTCGAGGGAGCAGAGGAAACGGTGGAAACACATAAGCCAGGTTGAAAGACCAGGGCGCTGCTAGAGCATCTATCAGCGTCGCCTTGGGATCCCTGGACCTGGATCCGTAACAAGGAAGCTTGGCGTTCTGGCGACACGCCATGAGATCCAGTTCTGGTTTGCCCCAACGATGAATCAATTGGGCAAACACCTCCGGATGGAGTTCCCACTCTCCCGGATGAAAAGTCTGACGACTTAGAAAATCCGCCTCCCAGTTCTCTACACCAGGGATATGGATAGCTGATAGGTGGCAAGAGTGAATCTCTGCCCAGCGAATTATCTTTGAGACTTCTAACATCGCTAGGGAACTTCTTGTTCCCCCTTGATGGTTGATTTAAGCCACAGTCGTGATGTTGTCCGACTGAAATCTGATGTACCTCAGAGTTGCTAACTGAGGCCAAGCCTGAAGAGCATTGAATATCGCTCTCAGTTCCAGAATATTTATTGGAAGGAGTGTCTCCTCCTGAGTCCACGATCCCTGAGCCTTCAGGGAGTTCCAGACTGCACCCCAACCCAGAAGGCTGGCATCTGTTACAATTGTCCAATCTGGCCTGCGAAAGGTCATACCTTTGGACAGATGGACCCGAGATAGCCACCAGAGAAGAGAATCCCTGGTCTCTTGATCCAGATTTAGTAGAAGGGGACAAATCTGTGTAATCCCCGTTCCACTGACTGAGCATGCATAGTTGCAGCGGTCTGAGATGTAGTCGTGCAAACGGCACTATGTCCATTGCCGCTACCATTAAGCCGATTACTTCCATGCACTGAGCCACCAAAGGGCGCGGAATGGAATGAAGAACACGGCAGGAATTTAGAAGCTTTGATAACCTGGACTCCGTCAGGTAAATTTTCATTTCTACAGAATCTATCAGAGTCCCTAGGAAGGAAACTCTTGTTCACTTTCCACCCATGCGATCTCAGAAATGCCAGTACTACGTCCGTATGAGACTTGGCAATTTGGAAGTTTGACGCCTGTATCAGGATGTCGTCTAAATAAGGGGCCACTGATATGCCCCGCGGTCTTAGGACCGCCAGAAGTGACCCCAGAACCTTCGTAAAGATTCTTGGGGCTGTAGCTAATCCAAAGGGAAGGGCTACAAACTGGTAATGCCTGTCTAGAAAGGCAAACCTGAGAAACCGATGATGATCTTTGTGTATCGGAATGTGAAGGTAAGCATCCTTTAAATCCACTGTAGTCATATATTGACCCTCCTGGATCATAGGTAGGATGGTACGAATAGTTTCCATCCTGAATGATGGAACTCTGAGGAATTTGTTTAAGATCGTTAGATCCAAAATTGGTCTGAAGGTTCCCTCTTTTTTGGGAACCACAAACAGATTTGAGTAAAAACCCTGCCCCTGTTCCTCCTTTGGAACTGGATGGATCACTTCCATAACTAGGAGGTCTCATACACAGTGTAAGAATGCCTCTCTCTTTATCTGGTTTGCAGATAATTGTGAAAGGTGAAATCTCCCTTTTGGGGGGGAAGCTTTGAAATCCAGAAGATATCCCTGGGATATAATTTCCAGGGCCCAGGGATCCTGGACATCTCTTGCCCACGCCTGGGCAAAGAGTGAAAGTCTGCCCCCTACTAGATCCGTTACCGGATAGGGGGCCGTTCCTTCATGCTGTCTTAGAGGCAGCAGCAGGCTTTTTGGCCTGCTTACCTTTGTTCCAGGTCTGGTTTGGTCTCCAGACCGTCTTGGACTGAGCAAAAGTTCCCTCTTGTTTTGCATTAGAGGAAGTTGATGCCGCACCTGCCTTGAAGTTTCAAAAGGCACGAAAATTAGACTGTATGGCCCTTGATTTGGACCTGTCCTGAGGAAGGGCATGACCTTTTCCTCCAGTGATATCAGCAATAATCTCCTTCAAACCAGGCCCGAATAGGGTCTGCCCCTTGAAGGGAATGTTAAGTAGCTTAGATTTTGAAGTCACGTCAGCTGACCATGATTTAAGCCATAGCGCCCTGCGTGCCTGTATAGCAAAAGCAGAATTCTTAGCCGTTAGTTTAGTCAAATGAACAATGGCATCAGAAACAAAAGAATTGGCTAGCTTAAGTGCCCTAAGCTTGCCAAGTATGTCATCCAATGGAGTCGCTACCTGTAAAGCCTCTTCCAGAGACTCAAACCAGAACGCTGCAGCAGCAGTGACAGGAGCAATGCATGCAAGGGGCTGTAGGATAAAACCTTGTTGAATAAACATTTTCTTAAGGTAACCTTCTAATTTCTTATCCATTGGATCTAAAAAAGCACAACTGTCCTCGACAGGGATAGTAGTACGCTTTGTTAGAGTAGAAACTGCTCCCTCCACCTTAGGGACTGTCTGCCATAAGTCCCGTGTGGTGGCGTCTATTGGAAACATTTTTCTAAAAATAGGAGGGGGAGAGAACGGCACACCTGGTCTATCCCATTCCTTAGTAAAAATTTCTGTAAACCTTTTAGGTATTGGAAAAAACATCAGTACACACCGGCACTGCATAGTATTTATCCAGTCTACACAATTTCTCTGGCACTGCAATTGTATCACAGTCATTCAGAGCAGCTAAAACCTCTTTGAGTAGCGCGCGGAGGTGTTTAAGCTTAAATTTAAATGTAGAAATATCAGAATCAGGTATCCTACCTGAGTCAGAAACATCACCCACAGACTGAAGCTCTCCTTCCTCAGCTTCTGCATATTGTGAGGCAGTATCAGACATGGTTCTTAAAGCGTCAGTATGCTCTGCATTTCGTCTAACCCCAGAGCTATCTCGCTTACCTCTAAATTCAGGTAGTCTGGCTAATACCGCTGACAGTGTATTATCCATGACTGCCGCCATGTCTTGTAAAGTAATCGCTATGGGCGCCCTAGATGTACTTGGCGCCATTTGAGCGCGAGTCCCTTGAGCGGGAGTCAAAGGATCTGACACGTGGGGAGAGTTAGTCGGCATAACTTCCCCCTCGTCAGATACCTCTGGTGATACATTTTTTTTTTTTTGTTAAATAAATTTTTATTGATGTAATTGGTACAGAACCACAAAACAGAACAGTTACATATGACATATTAGTCAACAAATACAATCAAACGTTCAAAGGTAATAATGGCATTCAAAGAAAATCGTTTTACACAGCTCAATGTTCTAGCTCAAAGGTTGGTCATACGTCAGTTGTGTATTTGGATTTTATAGGTGTTGTGTACTGGTCTGTCATAGGGAAAAATTTAGCTTCTTTTTTAGCATTGTGGGTATCATATGGCCATGGAAGCCATACATATTGAACCTGGCAGTTAGGGGGAGTAAAATGCAAGACTTACATAGTACGCGTGCTTGAGAGCAAAACAGATAGGGATAGATACCTGCCTCTCTTAGGAGGGGGGAGAAGAGTGCTGGGGAGGGAGTAGGGGCATCAGAAGGGGGAGAAAAAGGAGGGGGGGGGAGGGGAAGAGCAGTGAGGAGTACCTCCGGCCTGACATAGTGTGGCGCCTCTTCTAGGGAGGCAGATAAGACAGCCACTAGTGGGACATTAGAACTGATAAGGGAGGGAGCATCATGCTGTCGGCTTTAGATAGGTCTCCCATGGAACCCAGACTAGGGAAAAGACATCTGATTGATTCCTGGTCCGGAAGACATAGTCTTCCATTGTCTTTACGTATTGCAAGTAGTCAACAACTGCCTGCCATCTTGGAGGCTGTTGTTTCTTCCAATTCCTGGCCATTAGCATCTTGACTGATGTCAATAGATAGATTAAGAAATATCTTTTGTGCTTTGGCAGTTTTTTAACTCCCAGATGTAAGAGAGCTAGGCTCGGAGTGTCTGGGGTCGGGAGTTCCAAGGCCTTACAGACCTCACTGGCTTTCGACCAAAGTGGTCGGAGCTTGCTACATGACCACCACACATGGAGCGGAGTGCCTGTCTCTCCACACTCTCTCCAACATAATGGAGAATGCTCAGGATACAGGGTCTGAAGTTTGGTCGGGACCAGATGCCATCTGGTTATAATCTTGAAGTAGAGTTCATACATTGTAGCGCAATGCAGTGCAGATTTAGTCAGTTTTATTGCTTTAGTCCAGTCGAGCTCCGTAAAGGCGAGTCTCAATTCTGCTTCCCAGGATGCCATATGTCTGGTTTTCACCAGAGTGGGAGGCCCCAAGAGGGATCGGTAGTGTGCCGTAAGAGGTTTGCACAGTTGGAGGTTTGCCTTCCATCTCATCTCCCAGATAGTTGGAGCCCTGATTTTTTCAACCAGGAATCCCCAGGACTTCATCAAGGATCTCAGCCTCATAAAGTCAAATTTCAGGGTGTCAGGAATGTCAAATTTAGCGATCATATCTTGAGGCAAGAGGAGATTCTCACCCCGGTAGAAATCACTCAGAGAGGTGATCTCCAGGGCCTTCCAGGGGGCGAGCCGAATATTTGGGAGCCCCTGAAGGAGTGAGACAACAGGATGTATGGGTGAGGGATGTGGGGTGATACATTTTTTAAAGACAGAATATGATCTTTATTGCTTAAAGTGAAATCAGTACATTTGGTACACATTCTAAGAGGGGGTTCCACCATGGCTTTTAAACATAATGAACAAGGAGTTTACTCTATGTTAGACATGTTTACACAGACTAGCAATGAGACCAGCAAGCTTGGAAAACACTTTAAATCAAGTTAACAAGCAAATATAAAAAACGGTACTGTGCCTTTAAGAGAAACAAATTTTGTCAGAATTTGAAAAACAGTGAAAAAAGGCAGTTACACAAACGAAATTTTTACAGTGTGTATAATAAGCTAACAGAGCATTGCACCCACTTGCAAATGGATGATTAACCCCTTAGTTAAAAAAAACGGATCAAAAAACGTTTTTAACAGTCACAACAAACTGCCACAGCTCTGCTGTGGCCCTACCTTCCCCAATAAACGACTTTGGAAAGCCTTTGAGCCCTTTAGAGATGTCCTATAGCATTTTCTGAGGAAAGCTGGATGTCTCAGTCTGTAATTTTAACTGCGCAAAAAAGCGCTAAAATAGGCCCCTCCCACTCATACTGCAACAGTGGATAGCCTCAGGAAACTGTTTCTAGGCAAAATTTAAGCCAGCCATGTGGAAAAAACTAGGCCCCAATAAAGTTTTATCACCAAAGCATATATAAAAGCGATTAAACATGCCAGCAAACGTTTTATATTGCAATTTTATAAGGTTATTACCCCTGAGAGTAAGCATGATACCAGTCGCTATTAAATCACTGCATTCAGGCTTAACTTACATTAATACGGTATCAGCAGCATTTTCTAGCATTTCCAATTCTAGAAAAAATTGTAACTGCACATACCTCATAGCAGAGTAAACTGCACGCCATTCTCCCGCTGAAGTTACCTCTCTCCTCAGACATATGTGAGAACAGCAATGGATCTTAGTTACAACCTGCTAAGATCATAGAAAACTCAGGCAGATTCTTCTTCTATTTACTGCCTGGGATAAAATAGTACAACTCCGGTACTATTTAAAATAAACTTTTGATTGAAGATAAAAAACTATTTTTCACCACTCTCTCTTACTACCTCCATGCGTGTTGAGAGTTGCAAGAGAATGACTGGATATGGCAGTTAGGGGAGGAGCTATATAACAGCTCTGCTGTGGGTGTCCTCTTGCAACTTCCTGTTGGGAATGAGAATATCCCACAAGTAATGGATGATCCGTGGACTGGATACACCTTACAAGAGAAAACAGGGTCTCTGGGAGAGATGATTCAGAGACAACCACCACTGAATAGAATCCCTTGTCTCCTGTTCCTAGTAGAACTAGAGGAGACAAATCTGAATAATCTCCGAACCGTTGCCTGAACATGTTTAACTGCAGGGCACAGAGATGGAACCGAACAAACGGGATGATGTCTACCATCAGCCCGATTACTTCCATACACTGAACCAATAAAGGTTGAGGAATGGACTAAATGACTAAACAAGTATCGATAAGCTCTGATTTTCCTGACATACAAATCTTCATTGATATGGAACCTATAATTTATCCCAAGAAGATTCCCTTATGTATGAGACTAAGGAATTCCTCTCCAAATCTACCTTCCACTCGTAAGACCACGGGAAGGATAACACCAAGTCCGTGTGAAATCCTGCTAGCTGTAAGGATGGCGCCTGGACTAGAATATCGTCCTAGATAGGACTCCACTGCAATGCCCCATACCAAAGTACCGCCAACAGCGCTCCCAGAGCCCTTTGAAAACTCAGAGCTGAGGCAAGACCGAAGGGAAGAGCCACGAACTGGAAACGTATGTCCAACTTGTGAATGGCGCATGAAAATATAGGTCCTTTAAATCCGCTGTTGTATAAATTGACCCTCTTGGATCAATCAAAGAAAGGATGGAACGAATAGTTGCCAAGTTGAAGGACGGTATATTAAGAACAACTGTTTAGACTCTGGAATCTAAAAAGTGGTCTGAAGATTCCCTCTTTTTTTGATTGGTATAAAAAAAAAAAAACTCGACCCAGAACCTGTATTGGACCTGGAAAAATCATCCCCAGGTCCGAGATGTCTTCTCACGCAGTGTAAGAACGCCTCTCCTCCCTGTCTAATCTGCAGATAATCTTGAAAACCTGCCACTGGGCTGAACAATATTGAATTCCAATTTGAAATCCTGGAACACTAGTTCCTATTGTCCAGGGATGCTGAACATCTCGAACCCAAGCCTGAGCGAATACGGAAAACCTGCCCGTCATGCTGTCTTTGAGTCAACAGCAGGCTATTTGGATATTTTCTTTTTTTTTTATAAATCCTTTTAAAAAATTTAAAGGATATTATTTCCGTCAAGCCAGGTTCCAACAAGGTCTTCCCCTTGTAATGAGTCGTTAAATGTTTAGGCCATACTTCCATAGAACAAGGCTCTAAATATAAAAACTCTATGAGCTGTAACAGAGAACTTGAAAACTTGAGAGAAGAAGTTTGAAATAAAAGGAATTAGCCAAATTGAAAGCCTTTATCCTGTCCTGGATTTTATCCAGAGGAGTTTCTGACTTAAAAACCTCAGACAACTCATCAAACCAAAATGCCGTCGCCCTAGTGACGGTAACAAAGTACACAGCTGGATGTCATTGGAAGCCCTGGAGTACATCCCCTCAACCTTTGAAACAACAAACTACCCTCTAAGTAGTAGTTCTGTTAGCCAAGCTGAAAACCACTCCTTAACCCTAGGAATGTCTACCCAGCCTCCTTGGCCGAGATGGTTATTGGAAAACATCTCTTTAAATATAGGAAATGCAGTCTTTCATTCCGATAACCTACTGGACGTACTAGAATAAATTACACCGGTATAGTCGGAGCCGTCCAGGGTAGTTAAAACCGCAAATTATTCCTCTAGTAATGTTAGTTTCCACTTGTGAAAAACATAGAAAGCATTAGATGCAGGATAAAAATGTCACTGCAGTAGCAGGTGGAATTGAACTCTCAAACTCCAACTTGCAAGTACCCAAGGTTACCCACTAGATCACAAAGGTACACCATGTGGGCCCTAATATTTTGTGGACACTGTAGGAATGTGATATAAAGTGACCATTGTCAACATACTTCCAAAAGCAAATGCCTTTAAAAAGGAGGTGGTTTAGAAAAAAAGTGTAATTTTTTTACTGCCTTTTTAAATTTTAAAAGAAACTTCTTATTTCTGTTGTGCAGAAAACAATCCAATTAGAATGTTAACATTGCTGTTAATATACATCGCTAAGTACGTTAAATGAGCAATGTCTTGTGCAACAATTCCATATGAAATTTGCAAGGAGCCGCAGAGCACTGCATGGGGCCATAAAAATATTTGGGACACTATAGGAGAAAATAGTGGCATGGATTGACCAGTGTCAACAGACCCCTAACAGCAATCTCTTTAGGAGTGTATATATAGTAAAAATTGACACAAAAAAAAGTTACTGTTTCTTTAAATGTTAAAGTAACATTATCTTTTCTGTGTTCTTGTAGCATCCTAAGGCACGAAGGATGAACTAAACAAAAACAGCTGAAATTATTATGATAAAAACAGAAAAAAAAACAAAAAAAAAAAAAAAAAAAAACTTTACTGTCCCTTTAAATTTTAAAAGCAACATTATTCATTATTTTTGTGTACTTTTCTCTTAAAGGGACACTGAACCCAATTTTATTCAGAAAGAGCATGCAATTTTAAGCAACTTTCTAATTTACTCCTATTATTAATTTTTCTTCGTTCTCTTGCTATCATTATTTGAAAAAGGCATCTAAGCTTTTTTTTTGGTTTTAGTACTCTGGACAGCACTTTTTTATTGGTGGATGAATTTATCCACCAATCAGCAAGGACAACCCAGGTTGTTCAGCAAAAATGGGCCGGCATCTAAACTTACATTCTTGCCTTTCAAATAAAGATACCAAGATAATGAAGAAAATTTGATAATAGAAGTAAATTCGAAATTTGCTTAAAATTTCATGCTCAATCTGAATCACGAAATTACATTTTTGGGTACAGTGTCCCTTTAAATTGCAAACTGCCCACTTATCATTATGTGTGCATATTGCAATAATCAGTAAGCAAACATTTTCAGGACCTTCTGAACCTCGGCCATTGTGTTGAGGTGTCTATGGGGCATATTTATCAAGCTCCGAAAGGAGCTTGATGCCTGCAGGCTCGCCAGAAAAAGCAGTTATGAAGCAGCGGTCACAAAGACCGCTGCTCCATAACCTGTCCGCCTGCTCTGAGCAGGCAGACAGACATCGCCGGAAATCAACCCAATCGAGTACGATCGGGTTGATTGACACCCCCCTGCTGGCGGCGAGTCTGCAGGGGGCGGCATTGCACCAGCAGCTCTTGTGAGGTATAAACTTAAAGGGACACTGAACCCAATTTTTTTCTTTTGTGATTCAGATAGAGCATGCAATTTTGAGCAACTTTCTAATTTACCCCTATTATCAAATTTTCTTCATTCTCTTGGTATCTTTTTTTGAAATGGAAGAATGTAAGTTTAGATGCCGGCCCATTTTTGGTGAACAACCTGGGTTGTCCTTGCAGATTGGTGGATAAATTCATCCACCAATAAAAAAAGTGCAGTTCAGAGTCCTAATCCAAAAAAAAGCTTAGATGCCTTCTTTTTTAAATAAAGATAGCAAGAAAGAAAAAAGTAAATTTATGCTTACCTGATAAATTAATTTCTTCTATGGTACGACGAGTCCACGGATTCATCCTTTACTTGTGGGATATTATCCTCCTGCTAACAGGAAGTGGCAAAGAGCACCACAGCAGAGCTGTCTATATAGCTCCTCCCTTAGCTCCACCCACCAGTCATTCGACCGAAGGTACAGGAAGAAAAAAGGAGAAACTAAAAGGTGCAGAGGTGACTGAAGTTTAAAATCAAAAAATATAATCTGTCTTAAAATGACAGGGCGGGCCGTGGACTCGTCGTACCATAGAAGAAATTAATTTATCAGGTAAGCATAAATTTACTTTTCTTCTATAAGGTACGACGAGTCCACGGATTCATCCTTTACTCGTGGGATACAATACCAAAGCTACAGGACACGGATGAACGGGAGGGACAAGACAGATGGCTAAACAGAAGGCACCACTGCTTGAAGAACTTTTCTCCCAAAAATAGCCTCCGAAGAAGCAACAGTATCAAATTTGTAAAATTTGGAAAAGGTATGAAGCGAAGACCAAGTCGCAGCCTTACAAATCTGTTCAACAGAAGAATCATTTTTAAAAGCCCATGTGGAAGCCACCGCTCTAGTAGAGTGAGCTGTAATTCTTTCAGGAGGCTGCTGTCCAGCAGTCTCATACTCCAAAAGGATGATGCTTTTCAGCCAAAAAAAAAAAAAAAAAAAAAAAAAAAAAGAGGTAGCCGTAGCTTTTTGACCACTACGTTTTCCAGAATAGACAACAAACAAAGAAGATGTTTGACGGAAATCTTTGGTCGCTTGCAAGTAAAACTTCAAAGCATGAACCACGTCCAAGTTGTGCAACAGACGCTCTTTCTTAGAGGAAGGATTAGGACACAGAGAAGGAACAACAATGTCCTGATTAATATTCCTATTAGTAACAACCTTAGGAAGGAATCCAGGTTTGGTACGCAAAACCACTTTATCAGCATGGAAAACAAGATAAGGTGATTCGCATTGCGATGCAGATAGTTCAGAAACTCTTCGAGCCGAAGAGATAGCAACTAAAAACAGAACTTTCAAAGATAGAAGCTTAATATCTATGGAATGCATAGGTTCAAACGGAACCCCTTGAAGAACTTTAAGAACTAAATTCAAAATCCATAGCGGAGCAACAGGTTTAAACACAGGCTTGATTCTAACTAAAGCCTGACATAAAGACTGAACGTCTGGAACATCTGCCAGACGCTTGTGCAATAAAATTGATAAAGCAGATATCTATCCCTTTAAGGAACTAACTGATAGCCCCTTCTCCAATCCTTCTTGGAGAAAGGACAAAATCCTAGGAATCCTGATCTTACTCCATGAGTAGCCTTTGGATTCGCACCAATAAAGATATTTACGCCATATCTTATGATAAATGTTCCTAGTGACAGGCTTTCGAGCCTGAATCAAGGTATCTATGACCGACTCAGAGAATCCCCGCTTGGATAAAATCAAGCGTTCAATCTCCAGGCAGTCAGCCACAGAGAAACTAGATTTGGATGCTGGAATGGACCTTGAATCAGAAGGTCCTGTCTCTGTGGCAGAGTCCATGGTGGAAGGGATGACATGTCCACCAGGTCTGCATACCAAGTCCTGCGTGGCCACGTAGGTGCTATCAAAATCACCGAAGCTCTCTCCTGTTTGATTCTGGCAATCAAACGAGGAAGGAGAGGAAATGGTGGAAACACATAAGCCAGGTTGAACGACCAGGGTACTGCTAGAGCATCTATCAGCACTGCCTGAGGATCCCTTGACCTGGACCCGTAACAAGGAAGTTTGGCATTCTGATGAGACGCCATCAGATCCATTTCTGGTGTGCCCCATTGCTGAATCAATTGTGCAAACACCTCCGGATGGAGTTCCCACTCCCCCAGATGAAAAGTCTGACGACTTAGAAAATCCGCTTCCCAGTTCTCCACTCCTGGGATATAGATTGCTGATAGATGGCAAGAGTGAGTCTCTGCCCATCAAATTATTTTGGTAACCTCTATCATCGCTAGAGAACTCTTTGTTCCCCCCTGATGATTGATATATCCTACAGTCGTGATATTGTCCGATTGGAATCTTACGAATCTGGCCGAAGCCAGCTGAGGCCACGCCTGAAGCGCGTTGAATATCGCTCTCAGTTCTAGAATATTTATCGGGAGGAGAGCCTCCTCCTGAGTCCACAAACCCTGCGCTTTCAGGGAATTCCAGACTGCACCCCAGCCCAAAAGGCTGGCGTCCGTCGTCACTATGACCCACGCTGGCCTGCGGAAACACATTCCCTGGGACAGATGATCCTGTGACAACCACCAAAGAAGAGAGTCTCTGGTCTCTTGATCCAGATTTATCTGAGCAAATAAATCTGCATAATCCCCATTCCACTGTTTGGGCATGCATAGTTGCAGTGGTCTGAGATGCAAGCGAGCAAACGGAACTATGTCCATTGCCGCTACCATTAGTCAGATTACCTCCATACACTGAGCCACTGACGGCAGAGGAATGGAATGAAGAGCTCGGCAGGTGGTTAAACTCTGATTTCCTGACCTCTGTCAGAAAAATTCTCATGTCCACCGAATCTATCAGAGTTCCCAGGAATGGAACTCTTGTGAGAGGGATAAGTGAACTCTTTTTTTACGTTCACCTTCCACCCGTGAGATCTTAGAAAAGCCAACACGATGTCCGTGTGAGACTTGGCTAGTTGGTAAGTTGACGCCTGAATTAAGATATCCAGATAAGGCGCCACTGCTATGCCCCGCTGCCTTAGAACCGCCAGAAGGGACCCTAGCACTTTTGAGAAAATTCTGGGAGCTGTGGCCAACCTGAAGGGAAGAGCCACAAACTGGTAATGCTTGTCCAGAAAGGCGAACCTGAGGAAATGGTGATGATCTTTGTGGATAGGGATGTGTAGATACGCATCCTTTTAAGTCTGCGGTGGTCATATATTGACCCTCGTGGATCATTGGTAAAATAGTCCGAATGGTCTCCATCTTGAAGGATCTTTTTTGGGAACCACAAACAGACTGGAGTAAAACCCCTGCCCCTGTTCCATTTTCGGAACTGGGCGGATCACTCCCATGGTATATAGGTCTTCTAAAGAGCGTAAGAACGCCTCTCTTTTTGTCTGGTTTACAGACAATTGAGAAAGATGTGAATCTCCCCCTTGGAGGAGAATCTTTGAAATCTAGAAGATACCCCTGGGTTACGATTTCTAAAGCCCAGGAGTCCTGAACGTCTCTTGCTCAAGCCTGAGCAAAGAGAGAAAGTCTACCCCCTACTAGATCCGGTCCTGGATCGAGGGGCTACCCCTTCATGCTGTCTTGGTGGCAGCAGCGGGCTTCTTGGCCTGTTTACCTTTGTTCCAAGTCTGGTTAGGTCTCCAGACTGACTTGGATTGAGCAAAATTCCCCTCTTGTTTTGCAGCAGGGGAAGAGGTAGAGGGACCACCTTTGAAGTTTCGAAAGGAACGAAAATTATTTTGTTTGGTTCTCATCTTATTTGTCTTATCCTGAGGAAGGACATGGCCTTTTCCTCCAGTGATGTCTGAAATTATCTCTTTCAGTTCAGGCCCGAATAGGGTCTTACCTTTGAAAGGGATGGCTAAAAGCTTAGATTTTGATGACACATCAGCAGACCAGGACTTAAGCCATAACGCTCTACGCGCTAAAATGGCAAAACCTGAATTCTTTTGCCGCTAATTTAGCCAGTTGAAAAGGGGCATCTGTAATGAAAGAATTAGCTTGCTTGAGAGCCCTAATTCTATCCAGAATATCATCTAATGGAGTCTCAACCTGAAGAGCCTCCTCCAGAGCCTCGAACCAAAAAGCACCTGCAGTAGTTACAGGAACAATGCACGCTATAGGTTGCAGAAGAAAACCCTGATGAACGAATATTTTCTTCATCCATAGGATCTTTGAAAGCACAACTGTCCTCAATAGGTATAGTTGTACACACTTAGCCAGGGTAGAAATAGCTCCCTCCACCTTAGGGACCGTCTGCCACGAATCCCGCATGATGTCTGATATGGGAAACATTTTCTTAAAAGTAGGAGGGGGAGCGAACGGAATACCTGGTCTATCCCACTCCTTAGTAACAATGTCCGAAATCCTCTTAGGGACCGGAAAAACATCAGTGAAGGCAGGAACCTCTAGATATCTGTCCATTTTACACAATTTCTCTGGAACTACAATAGGGTCACAATCATCCAGAGTCGCTAAAACCTCCCTGAGCAATAAGCGAAGGTGTTCTAGTTTAAATTTAAAATCCATCATATCTGAGTCTGTCTGAGGGAACATCTTTCCTGAATCAGAAATCTCTCCCTCAGACAGCAAATCCCTCACCCCCAACTCAGAACATTGGGAGGGTACATCGGATATGGCTAAAAAAGCGTCAGAGGGCTCAGCATTTGTTCTCACACCAGACCTACTGCGCTTCCCCTGCAACCCAGGCAGCTTAGATAAAACCTTTGTGAGGGTAGTATTCATAACTGCGGCCATATCTTGCAGGGTGAAAGAATTAGACGCACTAAAAGTACTTGGGCTCGCTTGTGCGGGCGTTAATGGTTGTGACACTTGGGGAGAATTAGATGGCATAACCAGATTCCCTTCTGACTGAGTATCATCCTGCAATTTATTGACCTTTCAGTGCATGAGGGACATATTCTAAGTGGGGGTTCCACAATGGCTTTTAAACGCATTGAACATTGACTTTCCTCAATGTCAGACATGTTGAACAGGCTATTAATGACCACAAACAAGCTTGAAAAACCTTTATTTAGTGAAAAAAATCTTAAAAAACGGTACCTTTGAGAGAAAAAAAGCATACACGTTCTCCAAAACTGCTTTAAAATACACCAATATTTTCAAATTTTTGATATAAGACTCAATTTGTGTAGTTAAGTTTGCCCCACAAGAAAAACAAACATTTAACCCTTTATTGTGAAAACTGGAACGATAAAGCCTAAATCCGGAAAAAACACCCCCAGCACCTCGCCACAGCCCTGCTGTGGCGCCTACCTGCCCTCAGGGATTGGAAAAATGTGGTTAAAGCTTCGATTTGGCCCAATACTTCCACAAGGGCCCTCCGGAGTTGGAGCTTGCTGCTTGCTTAGTAAATACAACTGCGCATCTGAGGCGCAAAAATAGGCCCCGCCCATCTCACTCGATGTTTTGTCAGCCTAAATGAACCGCACCAGAGCGGTTCCAAACTAGAAATGTGGGTTCTGAGACCCAAAAATTAAGCCAAGTGTACCCTCAATAAAGTTGCCAAAAAACCTTATTGCCCAAAAAACGTTAACAGCACTCCCAGTTCACAAAACGTTTGCCCACAAACATTCAAAACTCAGTGTCAACCATTTTTTAATTAGCCCCTTAGGCAAGCTTAGTAATACCCTTCTATAACTATTAGGATTACTGCTTACCCTTACCCTCATGGGGATACTGTCAGCCTTTCTGAAATACCACAGTCTCTCCAGAAAAAATGACTGAACATACCTCACTGCTATATAGCATGAAAACGTTCCTCACACTGAAGTTTCTTGTACCCCTCAGCCTCTGTAGGAAATGCTCTGGATCTTAGTGACAAATGCTAAGATCATCAGCCTCCAGGCAGAAGTCTTCATCCATCTGCTGCCTGAGAGTAAATAGTACACACCAGTACCATTTAAAATAAAAAACTCTTGGTTGAAGAAAATAAAAACTAACATTTTATCACCTCTTTCACTTTACCCTTCCTAGTACTTAGAGTAGACAAAGAGAATGACTGGGGGGTGGAGCTAAGGGAGGAGCTATATAGACAGCTCTGCTGTGGTGCTCTTTGCCACTTCCTGTTAGCAGGAGGATAATATCCCACAAGTAAAGGATGAATCCGTGGACTCCTCGTACCTTAAAGAAAATGTGGGTTCAGTGTCCCTTTAACAAACAGAAACTTAATAAAACGTTTGTCTAATACAGAGCGCTTCATAATTGCGTTAAAAACTCTGCCCTCCGGTATCGTAATGGAGGGAGAGCGCAAACAGCACAGGCTCGATAGAGCTCCGCCCCTCGGGGGCGTGCCAGCACTCCATCCCCCGGCACTCTGACTGTGCCCTGAGATGGAGGAATGAGCCTAAAAACGGAGGGAAGACAACTCCGCCCATCATGGGCTTCACCGTACTCAATCTCCCAGTCGCCATTAAGATCTTATAGATCTGACACCGGGGATATAATAACTAAGCCAAATGTATAAAATTTTAGCCGAGTATGCTACCGCATGTCAGGTAGCTCTATCTCCCACAATAGTGACTCAAAACACGTCTCTGAAACTCTGTAATAACATCCCAATTGATGTGTAAAGTAACATTATCTTTTGTGTGTTCTGACACCACATAAATTTCTTAAGCCCCAGTGCCTGCCAAACACAGCTGTGCTGTCATAGGATCCCCACCCCTGTATAAGTCTAGGAGGATAGCGTCCTAATATAAGAGATCTGTCTCATCAAGTGCCCCACTTCCTCTGAGGTTCCCAGACCCAGAATAAAAAGTTGGCACTTACCTTTAACATCTGCCCGACAGCAGGGCAGCCCAGCAGGTTTAGGAGGTCCTCTCCCTCCCATAGCCCTGTGGAAAATCTTAAGCCTGAGTTAATTATGCTTAGGCTGTCAGGAGAAGGGCAGCATAAATGTATAGGAGGCGCAGTGAGAATTATGTCCCACCAGTTCCTATTGCTCTAAAGCCACCAATAGCTCTACTACAGAGACTGATATGGACTACGGCTACACCCTAGAACAAAGTAGCACTCTCTGGCACTACTTTAAAAATAATAAACTCTTGATTGAAGAATCTATAACTAACACCTCACTTTACCTCTTCCTATCACTAACGTAGGCAAAGAGAATGACTGGAGTGGGAGGGAAGGGAGAAGATAGATATAGATATATACACATACACACACACACACACACACCCACAGCTCCTGCTAACCAGGAGGCGTAATCCCACAAGGATGAAATCCGTGGACTTATCGTGTCTTTAAAAAGAAATCAAAATATTGTTCAACAGTAGAGCAACCACATTTAAAATAAAAAAATAAAAAAAAAATGTCTGCTTTTTGAAGTCTTATGTTTAATGCTAACAGCAGCCAGGCAGAACATCTGAGTAACTAGTAATTTGGATAATGGTTAATAGTAGTATGTTAATTTGCAGACTTACTTTGAAATGTGTTCTTTCATCTGTGTCTCTAAAGCCTCAGTTTCTGGATTTGGCTCAACACTGAAGAAAAAAAGTGAAGCATATTCTATCAAAATGAAGCGTGACCATAGATAATTAAACAAATGTAACATTGAATTTAAAAAAAAAAAAAAAAAAAAGTAAGTATTAAATACAGAAAATTGTATATACACACATACATATACATACATACACAAACTAAAATTTCAGCACATGAAATAACTGCATAGTTTCTGCTTCAATGCTATACTGAGATGTATTGCTTAAAAAAAAGTTCACCCCAGCACCAAATTCCTGATTTTGAAAGTTTTAGGTTTAGCTGAGCAATAGAGAGGTGCAAATAAACATGATAAAATCCACAAAAGAACCAAAGGGCTCCATGTAGGCAGCAGCGAAAGCTGCTCCGGAGCCCTTGCGGGGCAGGTTCGCATATGCGAGCCTGCTTCCCGCAAAGTAAGAAGCAGCGGTCATTAGACCGCTGCTTCTTACACCCTATGCCACCTCTGAGGTGGCGAGGGAAAAATCACGAGAGCTCGCTCGCTCTCGGTGATTAACAGCCCCTTCAAATCGCACAAATGAAGGGGCAGACATTACACACTCCGATGAGTGTGTAATGATACATACGGGCAAGCGGATCAACAGATCTGCTGCCCGTGTGTAGCGAAGGCAGGCGGACAGCTTCGCGAGTTGAGAAGCAGTCCGCACACCGCTAAGTACATGGAGCCCAAAGACAGAAACACAATGCAATACATAAAATGCCATTTGGTTTACGCTTGCCAGAAGGATACATTTCAATAGGGTCCTTGCAGCAGCCCATAGAGATCAGGATTTGTGCTCCGGTTTAGTTTTGTTTTTCTCATTTTGCTATTCAGTTTGCCAAATACACCTAATTATTGCAAGGTGATTTGCTGTACTGGGCAGAGACTCATTAAAACTTTATCTAGGAAGTATAGAGAGAGGAGACACCAGAGTAAAAAATATTCTCAAAAGAACATGGTTTATAATTCACAATCTTTAAATATTTTAAATGTTGTTGTATGTCTGGGATTAGCACTTGGGCTAGGAGTCCCAATACAGACAATGAACACGCAAGATACCATATTAAGCCATCTATCGATAATTATCCCAGTGTTTTCCCAAATGATACATCCTCTATGTGAAATACTCATAGTGCTCATGCTAAGGTCAGATAACCAACTGACCTGTCTGCAGACAGGAACTATTATTCTATGGCAAACATTCCATCAATCCTCACTACAGACTGTATCATGATATATAATATATAAATAAAACAATGATGTCTGCATCACCCAGGTTGTTTGCCTGTAAAATTGTTTTCCCTTAATGTGTTTCCAATTACTTACACCAGCTGCAGAGTACAAAATATATGAGACATTGCTCCTTTTAGATTTTTTTTTAGCTTTAATAGCTGGGGGTTCTTGGACACCACAACCCATCAAAATGGGTTGCGCTTGCAGGGAAATTAGATTTCCTTTTATCACTTTCTGTACACACACATGCTTCTTTATCTGTCTGTATACCAATGACTAATACTTTTACATATTCATTGCTCATCTCTTCTACCAGTAGTGTAATTTCTTATGTTGGCTATGTTTACACAGCTTTTCTTTAGCTTATACTTAAAGGGACACTGTACCCAAAAATTTCTTTCGTGATTCAGATTGAGCATGAAATTTTAAGCAACTTTCTAATTTACTCCTATTATCAAATTTTCTTCATTCTCTTGGTATCTTTATTTGAAATGCAAGAATGTAAGTTTAGATGCCGGCCCATTTTTGGTGAACAACCTGGGTTGTCCTTGCTGATTGGTGGATAAATTCATCCACCAATAAAAAAGTGCTGTCCAGGGTACTGAAACCAAAAAAAAAGCTTAGATGCCTTCTTTTTTAAATAATGATAGCAAGAGAACGAAGAAAAATTGATAAAAGGAGTAAATTAGAAAGTTGCTTAAAATTGCATGCTCTTTCTGAATTACAAAAGAAAAAAATTGGGTTCAGTGTCCCTTTAAGTATATAAACTTTCAGTATAGGTGGGGATACCACAATCAAAATCAGCTATTTTAAATCTGTAAATAAAGTAAAAGGATGTATTTGTAAAACAATTTACTACACTCCAGCTGGTAAAATTGGATGATTGGGAACAGTTTAAAGGGGAGAAAATGTTAGGGAATACGATACCTTTAAAAAGTAGTTTCTGTAAACTTGTGGTTGCACATTGCATTGACATTTAAACACTGGAGCAGGGAATACTGGGTAATGATACACAATGCCTCACCATTTATTTTTTTTTAAATCCGTTTCAATGCCCTTTAAGACTCCTTTAAAACGTAGCAGTGATAGAAGACTGCAACAACAGAAAACCACATTTGTGCAGTCTTTTTCAATCTTGTTAAAAATCATAGTCACAAGTTTCTGACAAGCCAGAAAAGCATATTACATTCTTACATCAAAGCCATAATGAAAAAGGTTAGTTTTAAATTGATTTTACGCCATTGCCTAGACACAACACATTATCTATATCAGGTTTCTTCAAACCACGGGTCGCGACTCTGATCTGACTATAGAGGCAGAGAGCACGGGTCAGCCAGCAGCTGGAAGCATCACGCTGAATTGCTTCCCTGCACAGCCCCTGCGCTCTCTGTAAACACTGTAGTGTGATGACAACAGTGGGACCCGCCTCCAAGACCAAGCAGCCAGTTGAGAAAACTTAACTGTTGAGGTGAAGAAACAGAAGCACTACAGCAAATGCATTAATAGAGAGCATCCCAAAAAACTCACCAAGTGGATTTTTCAGTACACTTCTTTAAAGTTCCATCACGAGACAATTTTTCTGTGAAGCGTTTTACTTTCTGTGTAATCGTCACAACTGTAAAGGGGAAAAATTTAAATGAATACCAAGTGGCAATGTCCGAGAAACCTAATAAAACACAATTTTTTTAAAAATAAATTTACTATAGAAAGTTATATTATTATGTTAATGCCAACAGCTCTCACTTTAAGAGCATAAAAAAAAAAAATATGTATAAATATATCAGAAAATACACATTTCTTTTTTTTTTTTTTAAAGACAGTTACTTTTTATTTACAGACGTTTTAAAATATATTTTAAAGATTGTAAAGTTTAATAAATTACTGCCCAGTATCTATAAATAATCTTAAAAACAGGGGCACTTTAATTCATTAAACTTTACAAAGACTTTCCATTATTTAAAATATTTACCATGGCTTTAAGGTAAACAAACGGCCGTTCCTCCGCCCGCATCCCCTACTGTATTGAGCAGATCGAAGGCGAATCTGGCTTCCTCCAATAGTTGATACCAAAGGGGGCACCCAAACTTGTGGGGCACACAATGATTGGAGGAAGACAGATTTGTGGAGGAACAGCGGTATGTTTACCATATTTCATATATTAAAGTGCCCCTGTCTAAGATTTTTAGATACTGGGCAGTAATTCATTAAAAACTTTACAATCACTTTAAATAAAATCTCAGATCATTTTACTAAACTGTAAAAGTTCACGTAAAAAGGTGTGTACACATTGAATCCTATATTATAAAAGACAAGTGTTTGTCTGAAGCCGTCATGCGCAGTACAGACAAACACTTGGCCTTGCGCACCCACCCGACCTCGCACGCGCACCCCTGCAGCTGAAAACAGCAGCGCGAGGACCGGGCAAGTGAAAGGGCACAGCTGATCGCACGCGCAGGGGTGAAAAAAACAGCAGCGCGAGGACCGGGCAAGTGAAAGGGCACAGCTGATCGCACGCGCAGGGGTGAAAAAAACAGCAGCGCGAGGACCGGCAAGTGGCACAGCTGATCAGACGCGCATCCCTGCGAGAGAGCGAGAGAGAGAGAATATATATAATACAACACGGCCCGTGTGAACGGGCTTTAGGACTAGTTTAATATAAAAGAACACTTTGGTAAATATATACATTTATTTTTTTCCTTTCTCTTACTCACCTTTTGCACTAAATGAATCTTGGTCAAAACCATCAGTGTATTTTAAGGAATCTTCAAGTTTTTTCACAGAGAACTTTAAAAGCAAACAAAATAAATTTTAAAAATACTTCAAAAACTTGGGGGGGAGGGGAAATCAGCAAAACGAGAAAACGATAATATGCTCTAAAATATCACTATAATTCACAAGTTGGAACATAAATTACAAAAAAAAAAGTATGCTTACCTGATAAATTATTTTCTTTCCTGGCATGGAGTGTCCACAATTCCATTCATTACTGTTGGGAATTCAGCTCCTGGCCACCAGGAGGCAAAGACACCCAGCAAAGCTTAAGTATCCCTCCCACTTCCCTAATCCCCAGTCATTCAGCCGAGGGAAAAGGAAAGAGAAACGCAAGGGGTATAGAGGTGCCTGAAGATCCTATACAAATAAATGCCGCCTTAAAATTATAAAAGGGCGGGTCATGGACTCTCCATACCAGAAAGAAAAGAATTTATCAGGTAAGCATAAAACATAATTTATGCTTACCTGATAAATTTATTTCTCTTGTAGTGTATCCAGTCCACGGATCATCCATTACTTGTGGGATATTCTCCTTCCCAACAGGAAGTTGCAAGAGGATCACCCACAGCAGAGCTGCTATATAGCTCCTCCCCTCACTGCCATATCCAGTCATTCGACCGAAACAAGCCAAGAAAGGAGAAAACCATAGGGTGCAGTGGTGACTGTAGTTTAATTAAAATTTAGACCTGCCTGAAAAGGACAGGGCGGGCCGTGGACTGGATACACTACAAGAGAAATAAATTTATCAGGTAAGCATAAATTATGTTTTTTCTTGTTAAGTGTATCCAGTCCACGGATCATCCATTACTTGTGGGATACCAATACCAAAGCTAAAGTACAAGGATGATGGGAGGGACAAGGCAGGAACTTAAACGGAAGGAACCACTGCCTGTAGAACCTCTCTCCCAAAAACACCCTCCAAAGAAGCAAAAGTATCAAATTTGGAAAATTTGGAAAAAGTATGAAGCGAAGACCAAGTTGCAGCCTTGCAAATCTGTTCAACAGAGGCCTCATTTTTAAAGGCCCAGGTGGAAGCCACAGCTCTAGTAGAATGAGCTGTAATCCTTTCAGGAGGCTGCTGTCCAGCAGTCTCATAGGCTAAACGGATTATACTCCGAAGCCAAAAAGAAAGAGAGGTTGCCGAGGCCTTCTGACCTCTCCTCTGTCCAGAGTAAACAACAAACAGGTTAGATGTTTGGCGAAAATCTTTAGTAGCCTGTAAGTAAAACTTCAAGGCACGGACTACGTCTAGATTATGCAAAAGACGTTCCTTCTTTGAAGAAGGATTAGGACATAATGATGGAACAACAATCTCTTGATTGATATTCTTGTTAGAAACCACCTTAGGTAAAAACCCAGGTTTTGTACGCAGAACAACTTTATCTGAATGAAAGATCAGATAAGGAGAATCACAATGTAAGGCAGATAACTCCGAGACTCTTCGAGCCGAGGAAATAGCCATCAGAAAAAGAACTTTCCATGAAAGAAGTTTGATATCAATAGAATGAAGGGGTTCAAACGGAACCCCTTGAAGAACTTTAAGAACCAAGTTTAAGCTCCATGGAGGAGCAACAGGTTTAAACACAGGCTTAATTCTAACTAAAGCCTGACAAAATGCCTGAACGTCTGGAACTTCTGCCAGACGCTTGTGTAAAAGAATAGACAGAGCAGAAATCTGTCCCTTTAAAGAACTAGCTGATAATCCTTTGTCCAAACCATCTTGGAGGAAGGACAATATCCTAGGAATCCTAACCCTACTCCATGAGTAATTCTTGGATTCACACCAATGAAGATATTTACGCCATATCTTGTGGTAAATTTTCCTGGTGACAGGCTTTCGTGCCGGTATTAAGGTATCAATTACTGACTCGGAGAAGCCACGCTTTGATAGGATCAAGCGTTCAATCTCCATGCAGTCAGTCTCAGAGAAAGTAGATTCGGATGATTGAAAGGACCTTGTATTAGAAGGTCTTGTATCAGAGGCAGAGTCCATGGTGGAAAGGATGACATGTCCACTAGGTCTGCATACCAGGTCCTGCGTGGCCACGCAGGCGCTATCAATATCACAGATGCTCTTTCCTGTTTGATTTTGGCAATCAGACGAGGGAGCAAAGGAAACGGTGGAAACACATAAGCCAGGTTGAAGAACCAAGGCGCTGCTAGAGCATCTATCAGTGCCGCTTCTGGGTCCCTGGACCTGGATCCGTAACAAGGAAGCTTGGCGTTCTGGCGAGACGCCATGAGATCCAATTCTGGTTTGCCCCAACGGAGAACCAAGTGAGCAAACACCTCCGGATGGAGTTCCCATTCCCCCGGATGAAAAGTCTGACGACTTAGAAAATCCGCCTCCCAGTTCTCTACACCTGGGATATGGATCGCTGACAGGTGGCAAGAGTGAGTCTCTGCCCAGCGAATTATCTTGGAGACTTCCGACATCGCTAGGGAACTCCTGGTTCCCCCTTGATGGTTGATGTAAGCCACAGTCGTGATGTTGTCCGACTGAAATCTGATGAACCTCAGTGTTGCTAGCTGAGGCCAAGCCAGAAGAGCATTGAATATTGCTCTTAACTCCAGAATATTTATTGGGAGGAGTTTCTCCTCCGGAGTCCATGAACCCTGAGCCTTCAGGGAGTTCCAGACTGCACCCCAACCTAGAAGGCTGGCATCTGTTACAATTGTCCAATCTGGTCTGCGAAAGGTCATACCGTTGGACAGATGGGCCCGAGATAACCACCAGAGAAGAGAATCTCTGGTTTCCTGACCCAGATTTAGTAGAGGGGACAAATCTGTGTAATCCCCATTCCACTGACTGAGCATGCATAATTGCAGCAGTCTGAGATGCAGGCGCGTGAATGGCACTATGTCCATCGCCGCTACCATTAAGCCGATTACTTCCATGCACTGAGCCACCGTGGGGCGCGGAATGGAGTGAAGAACACGGCAAGCATTTAGAAGTTTTGATAACCTGGACTCTGTCAGGTAAATTTTCATTTCTACAGAATCTATCAGAGTCCCTAGGAAGGAAACCCTTGTGAGAGGAGATAGAGAACTCTTTTCTTCGTTCACTTCGTTCCACCCATGCGACCTCAGGAATGCCAGAACTATCTCTGTATGAGATTTGGCAATTTGAAAGCTTGACGCCTGTATCAGGATGTCGTCCAGGTAAGGAGCCACCCCTATGCCTTGCGGTCTTAGGACCGCCAGAAGTGAGCCCAGAACCTTTGTAAAAATTCTTGGGGCTGTAGCCAACCCAAATGGAAGAGCTACAAATTGGTAATGCCTGTCTAGAAAGGCAAACCTCAGGAACTGATGATGATTCTTGTGAATCGGAATGTGAAGGTAGGCATCCTTTAAGTCCACTGTGGTCATGTACTGACCCTCTTGGATCATGGGTAAAATGGTTCGAATAGTTTCCATCTTGAATGACGGAACTCTGAGGAATTTGTTTAGGATCTTTAAATCCAAAATTGGTCTGAAGGTTCCCTCTTTTTTGGGAACCACAAACAGATTTGAATAAAACCCCTTTATCTTGTTCCGTCCGCGGAACTGGATGGATCACTCCCATTACAAGGAGATCTTGTACGCAGCTTAGGAATGCCTCTTTCTTTATCTGGTTTGCAGATAATCTTGAAAGGTGAAATCTCCCTTGTGGAGGAGAAGCTTTGAAGTCCAGAAGATATCCCTGAGATATGATCTCCAACGCCCAGGGATCCTGAACATCTCTTGCCCACGCCTGGGCGAAGAGAGTCTGCCCCCTACTAGATCCGTTGTCGGATAGGGGGCCGCTCCTTCATGCTGTCTTAGAGGCAGCAGCAGGCTTTCTGGCCTGCTTGCCCTTGTTCCAGGACTGGTTAGGTTTCCAGGCCTGCTTGGATTGAGCAAAAGTTCCCTCTTGTTTTGAAGCAGAGGAAGTTGATGCTGCACCTGCCTTGAAATTTCGAAAAGGCACGAAAATTAGACTGTTTGGCCTTTGATTTGGCCCTGTCCTGAGGAAGGGTATGACCCTTACCTCCAGTAATGTCAGCAATAATTTCTTTCAAACCAGGCCCGAATAAGGTCTGCCCCTTGAAAGGAATTTTGAGTAATTTAGACTTTGAAGTCACATCAGCTGACCAGGATTTGAGCCATAGCGCCCTACGCGCCTGGGTGGCGAATCCGGAATTCTTAGCCGTTAGTTTAGTCAAATGAACAATGGCATCAGAAACAAATGAGTTAGCTAGCTTAAGAGTTCTAAGCTTGTCAACAATTTCAGTCAATGGAGCTGTATGGATGGCCTCTTCCAGGGCCTCAAACCAGAATCCCGCCGCAGCAGTGACAGGCGCAATGCATGCAAGGGGCTGTAAAATAAAACCTTGTTGAATAAACATTCTTAAGGTAACCCTCTAATTTTTTATCCATTGGATCTGAAAAAGCACAACTGTCCTCAACCGGGATAGTGGTACGCTTTGCTAAAGTAGAAACTGCTCCCTCCACCTTAGGGACAGTCTGCCATAAGTCCTGTGTAGTGTCATCTATTGGAAACATTTTTCTAAATATAGGAGGTGGGGAAAAGGGCACACCGGGCCTATCCCACTCCTTACTAATAATTTCTGTAAGCCTTTTAGGTATTGTAAAAACATCAGTACTCACCGGCACTGCATAGTATTTATCCAGCCTACACAATTTCTCTGGCACTGCAATTGTGTCACAGTCATTCAGAGCAGCTAATACCTCCCCAAGCAATACACGGAGGTTCTCAAGCTTAAATTTAAAATTAGAAATCTCTGAATCAGGTCTCCCCGATTCAGAGACGTCACCCACAGACTGAAGCTCTCCGTCCTCAGGTTCTGCATATTGTGACGCAGTATCAGACATGGCTCTTACAGCATCTACGCGCTCTGTATCTCGTCTAACCCCAGAGCTATCGCGCTTGCCTCTCAATTCAGGCAATCTGGATAATACCTCTGACAGGGTATTATTCATGATTGCAGCCATGTCCTGCAAAGTAATCGCTATGGGCGTCCCTGATGTACTTGGCGCCATATTAGCGTGCGTCCCTTGAGCGGGAGGCGAAGGGTCCGACACGTGGGGAGAGTTAGTCGGCATAACTTCCCCCTCGACAGAACCCTCTGGTGATAATTCTTTTATAGATAAAGACTGATCTTTACTGTTTAAGGTGAAATCAATACATTTAGTACACATTCTCCTATGGGGCTCCACCATGGCTTTTAAACATAATGAACAAGTATCCTCTGTTTCAGACATGTTTGTACAGACTAGCAATGAGACTAGCAAGCTTGGAAAACACTTTAAAGCAAGTTAACAAGCAATATAAAAAACGTTACTGTGCCTTTAAGAGAAACAAATTTTGACAAAATTTGAAATAACAGTGAAAAAAGGCAGTTACACTAACAAAATTTTTACAGTATGTAACAAGTCAGCAGAGCATTGCACCCACTTGCAAATGGATGATTAACCCCTTAATAACAAAAACAGAATAATAAATGACAAAAACGTTTTTTTTTTTTTGGTTTTTTTAAACACAGTCACAACAACTGCCACAGTTTTGTTACCCTCCTCAAACACGACTTTGAAGCCTTTTGAGCCCTTCAGAGATGTCCTGTATCATGCAGAGGGAAGCTGAATGTCTGTCAGTATTTTTAGCTTCACAGAAAAGCACTAAAAAAGGCCCCTCCCACTCATATTACAACAGTGGAAAGCCTCAGGAAACTGTTTCTAGGCAAAAATCAAGCCAGCCATGTGGAGAAAAAACTAGGCCCCAATAAGTTTTGTCACCAAACATATATAAAAACGATTAACATGCCAGCAAACGTTTTATATTACACTTTTATAAGAGTATGTATCTCTGTTAATAAGCCTGATACCAGTCGCTATTAAATCACTGCATTTAGGCTTAACTTACATTAATCCGGTATCAGCAGCAGTTTTCTAGCAAGTTCCATCCCTAGAAATATGTTTACTGCACATACCTTATTGCAGGAATACCTGCACTCCATTCCCCCTCTGAAGTTACCTCACTCCTCAGAATATGTGAGAACGGCAATGGATCTTAGTTACTTCTGCTAAGATCATAGAAATCACAGGCAGATTCTTCTTCTAATGCTGCCTTTGATGAAACAGTACACTCCGGTACCATTTAAAAATAACAAACTTTTGATTGAAGTTAAAAAACTAACTATAATACACCACTCTCCTCTTACTACGTCCATCTTTGTTGAGAGTTGCAAGAGAATGACTGGATATGGCAGTGAGGGGAGGAGCTATATAGCAGCTCTGCTGTGGGTGATCCTCTTGCAACTTCCTGTTGGGAAGGAGAATATCCCACAAGTAATGGATGATCCGTGGACTGGATACACTTAACAAGAGAAATGTGTTTTTTTCCAATGGCATGGGGAGTCTACGATTCCATTCATTACTGTTAGGAAACCAATACCCAAGCCAGAGAGGACACAGAATAACAGGGAGGGAGAACAAGGCAGGCGTACCTAAACTGATGGCACCACCACATAAAGCACCTTTCTACCAAAAGAAACCTCAGCTGATGCAAAAACATCAAGATTGTAAAAATTTTAAAATGTCTTGCAAAGAGGACAAAGAAGATGTCTCGCAGATTAGTTCCCTGGAAGCTTCGAACTCAAATGCCCGGGATATGAAACCGCACTGGGAAAGAAAGAGAAGAAAAAAAGAGAAGAGAGAGAAGAAAGAGAAGAGAGAGAAGAAAGAGAAGAGAGAGAAGAGAGAGAAGAAAGAGAAGAGAGAGAAGAGAGAGAAGAGAGAGAAGAGAGAGAAGAGAGAGAAGAGAGAGAAGAGAGAGAAGAAAGAGAAGAGAGAGAAGAGAGAGAAGAAAGAGAAGAGAGAGAAGAAAGAGAAGAGAGAGAAGAAAGAGAAGAGAGAGAAGAAAGAGAAGAGAGAGAAGAAAGAGAAGAGAGAGAAGAAAGAGAAGAGAGAGAAGAAAGAGAAGAGAGAGAAGAAAGAGAAGAGAGAAGAAAGAAGAACTGTTTTAGCCTGATAAACCTAAAACTCTATGAGTAAGTGTCTCAGAAAAAAGTTAAACAGTTACAGAATGGAAGTCTCAAAAACGAAGGACCAGGGGAGCAACTGGTTGAAACACAGGCCTGATACGAACCAGAATAAAAGACTAGACATCCAGTCAATTGGCTAATCCATTAAATAACAAAACTGAACGGGAATAAATCAGTCCTTATAAAGAACTATAGGAAAAACTCTTCTCTGAACCCTCTTGGAGAAGGTCCTTGATCCAAGGAAAAATTTGAGACTCAATTGTTAGACAGTAGCGCTAGATATTGTGATACCTCCAGCAACTCCCTCGTAGAGAGGATAAAGTGTCCATCTCCACTGCTCGCCATAGAGGGACTACAGATTCATAAAAGAAAAAAGACCTTGAAGTTGAAGGTCCTTCCGCACCAGATCCATTGAACAAGTTCTGAGCTGCCAAACTGGAGAACATAGAATCAGCAAGGTCCGCTACCGCTTGATGTGGGTTTTGACCCTGATATAGAGGAGAAAAGTCATGAAATCGATCTCCAGAACCCCCACCTGAGAGTTAGATCGGAGAAAGCCACAGGAAGAAGGGCCCACTGAAGGATGCGAGAGAGACTTCCCTCATCGTCAGTCGTAGCTCTTCATTGAGGACTGATGTAAGTCACAGAAATCATGTGGACTGATTGGAATCTGAGAAAACAGACAGAGCACAGATGAAGTCACGCTACTAGAGAATTGTGGATAACTCCTAGCTCCAGAATGTTCTTTGGAAAGAATACCTGAGCTAAAGTCACGTCCCCATCGGGTCTTGAACTCTGGTCTCTCATGCTGCAACCCAGTGACTTTCCCAGAGCCCCAAAGGCAGAACTTTTTTGTAATTTTCTGCAATGAGATTTTTTTTAGTGACGATTTTTCTGCAGTGTCTCTAAGGAGTTGCTGCGTTTCTTGCCCTTACTCAGTGTGCATGAGGACAGGTTCATGTACAGCCTCACTAATGTCTGCTGTATGTTCCCACAGTGTCAGTCTGCCTGGGAACCTGCTCTATATGCTTATTTTGGAGGGGCTGCTGCTCCACGCTTTTACTGCTGATTAGGGCTGCACGATTAATCGCATATGCGATTTAAAACCGAGAGAGTCGCAATTTTTTCCTAAATAAAAAAATCCTCAGAAGTGGCTGTAATATTGATTTGTTTGCGATTTCTTGCAAACCAGCTCCATCTAGTGGTTGCTTTTAGCACACATTTGTAAAATGGCTGTTTAACTTTCACTTTCTGTTCTCAGTAGCAGCAGATCAATCTAGAAGTCTAAAAGCAGAGCCCGTGAAGGAATGAACAGGAGAGAAAGCCACTTACTTATATTTCCCCCTAGGGACGTCTGTAGTGGGCAGCCTTCGTCAGAGGCTGCCCACTGAAACCACCAATGCATCTTAAATAGCGGTACCTAAGGCCATCCTTTCTTTGGAAATGCTCTCGGATACATCTGAGGCCATGTTTGTTAAGGGCATAATGTACACAACACATTGAATATATGATATTGCACATTAAAAATATTTGATTACCTACAAATAAAATGGACTTCATGTCGTAAATACTAAAAAAACATCATATGTGTTGAAACAGTTTCAAACATAGAGAAAAATTAAAATGTTGATCTGATAAAAATAAATATAAAATCAATACCAGAAAAATACAAGAAAAATACAAAAAACATACTTTTATAACAACATTTCATTGTGAATATTTTTATAATGGAATCAAATACCAATTTATTTATTTATTAAAGGATTCCTTTAAAAACGATAAAAACTAAGAACCACTAATTTAACTAATTTTAAAATATGTATTATAAAATAATTCATATGATAGATGGTACTTATATTAATGCTCTCATCTGTTTCCTGTAACTTGATAGGTCAACCCAGTTTAAATGTACATAGAAGATTCTCATATCAAATCTACATGATAAAATAAAAATTATATTATATTGCATGAAATTTATAAATTATACTTTATATGTTCATCAAATCACTGAATTCCACCCTACTCCGGACTAATGTGAAAAACATAATTTATGTAAGAACTTACCTTATAGTGACGTATGGGATATACATTCCTACCAGGAGGGGCAAAGTTTCCCAAACCTTAAAATGCCTATAAATACACCCCTCACCACACCCACAATTCAGTTTAACGAATAGCCAAGAAGTGGGGTGATAAGAAAAAAGTGCGAAAGCATATAAAATAAGGAATTGGAATAATTGTGCTTTAAAAAAAAATCAAAACCACCACAAAAAAGGGCGGGCCTCATGGACTCTTGCTAATATGAAAGAAATGAATTTATCAGGTAAGTTCTTACATAAATTATGTTTTCTTTCATGTAATTAGCAAGAGTCCATGAGCTAGTGACGTATGGGATAATGATTACCCAAGATGTGGATCTTTCCACACAAGAGTCACTAGAGAGGGAGGGATAAAATAAAGACAGCCAATTCCTGCCAAAAATAATCCACACCCAGAATAAAATTTTAATGAAAAAACATAAGCAGAAGATTCAAACTGAAACCACTGCCTGAAGTACGTTTCTACCAAAAACTGCTTCAGAAGAAGAAAACACATCAAAATGGTAGAATTTAGTAAAAGCATGCAAAGAGGACCAAGTTGCTGCTTTGCAAATCTGATCAACCGAAGCTTCATTCCTAAACGCCCAGGAAGTAGAAACTGACCTAGTAGAATGAGCTGTAATCCTTTGAGGCGGAGTTTTACCCGACTCGACATAGGCATGATGAATTAAAGATTTCAACCAAGATGCCAAAGAAATGGCAGAAGCTTTCTGGTCTTTTCTAGAACCGGAAAAGATGACAAATAGACTAGAAGTCTTTCGGAAAGACTTAGTAGCTTCAACATAATATTACAAAGCTCTAACAGCATCCAAAGAATGCAATGATTTCTCCTTAGAATTCATAGGATTAGGACATAATGAAGGAACCCCAATTTCTCTACTAATGTTGTTAGAATTCACAACCTTAGGTAAAAAATTCAAAAGAATTTCGCAGCACCGCCTTATCCTGATGCAAAATCAGAAAAGAAGACTCACAAAAAAGGAGTAGATAATTCAGAGACTCTTCTGGCAAAAGAGATGGCCAAAAGAAACAAAACTTTCCAAGAAAGTAATATAATGACCAAAGAATGCATGGGTTCAAAAGGAGGAGCTTGAAGAGCCCCCAGAACCAAATTCAAACTCCAAGGAGGAGAAATTGACTTAATGACAGGTTTTATACGAACCAAAGGTTGTAAAAAACAATGAATATCAGGAAGATTAGCAATCCTTCTGTGAAAAAGAACAGAAAGAGCAGAGATTTGTCTTTCAAGGAACTTGCGGACAAACCTTTATCTAAACCATCCTGAAGAAATATAAGTCTTCCAGACTCTATAATATATCTCTCTAGATACAGATTTACGAGCCTGTCACATAGTATCAATCACAGAGTCAGAGAAACCTCTTTGACCAAGAATCAAGCGTTCAAACTCCATACCTTAAAATTAAGGTTTTGAGATCCTGATGGAAAAAAGAACCTTGAGACAGAAAGACTGGTCTTAACGGAAGAGTCCACAGCTGGCAAGAGGCCATCCGGACAAGATCCGCATACCAAAACCTGTGAGGCCATGCTGGAGCTACCAGCAGGACAAACGAGCATTCCTTAGAATATTGGAGAATACCCTTGGAAGAAGAACTAGAGGCGGAAAGATATAGGCAGGATGACACTTGTAAGGAAGAGATAATGCATCCACTGCCTCCGCCCGAGGATCCCGGGATCCGGACAGATACCAGGGAAGTTTCTTGTTTAGATGAGAAGCCATCAGATCTATTTCTGGGAGTTCCCACATTTGAACAATCTGAGGAAATACCTCTGGGTGAAGACCATTCGCCCAGGTGCAACGTTTGGCGACTGAGATAATCCGCTTTCCAATTGTCCATACCTGGGATATGAACCGCAGAGATTAGACAGGAGCTGGATTCCGCCCAAACCAAAATTCGAGATACTTCTTTCATAGCCAGAGGACTGTGAGTCCCTCGTTGATGATTGATGTATGCCACAGTTGTGACATTGTCTATCTGAAAATAAATGAACAACTCTCTTCAGAAGAGGCCAAGACTGAAGAGCTCTGAAAATTGCACGGAGTTCCAAAATATTGATCGGAAATCTCACCTCCTGAGATTCCCAAACCCCTTGTGCCGTCAGATACCCCCACACAGCTCCCCAACCTGTAAGACTTGCATCTGTTGAGATTATAGTCCAGGTCGGAAGAACAAAGAAGCCCCCTGAACTAAACGATGGTGATCTGTCCACCATGTCAGAGAGAGTGTCGTATAATCGGTTTAAAGATATTAATTGAGATATCTTTGAGTAATCCCTGCACCATTGGTTCAGCATACAGAGCTGAAGAGGTCGCATGTGAAAACGAGCAAAGGAGATCGCATCTGATGCGGCAGTCCTAAGACCTAAAATTTCCATGCATAAGGCTACCAAAGGGAATGATTGTGACTGAAGGTTTTGACAAGCTGATATCAATGTTAAACTTCTCTTGTCTGACAAGGACAGAGTCAGACACTGAATCTATCTAGAAACCTAAAAAGGTTACCCTTGTCTGAGGAATCAATGAACTGATTGGTAAATTGATCCTCCAACCATGAACTTGAAGAAACAACACAAGTCGATTCGTATGAGATTCTTTGAAAATGAGAAGACTGAGCAAGTACCAAGATATCGTCCAAATAAGGAAATACCAAAACCCTGTTCTCTGATTACAGAAAGAAGGGCACCGAGAACCTTTGAAAAAAATTCTTGGAACTGAGGCTAGGCCAAACGGTAGAGCCACAAAACTGGTAATGCTTGTCTAAAAAGAGAATCTCAGACACTAAAAGTGATCTGGATGAATCGGAATATGCAGATACACATCCTGTAAATCTATTGTAGACATATAATGCCCTTGCTAAACAAAAGGCAGGATAGTCCTACAGTAACCATCTTGAATGTTGGTATCCTTACATAACAATTCAATATTGATAGATCCGGAACTGGTCTGAAGGAATTGAGCTTCTTTGGTACAATGAAGAGATAAAATAAAACCCCAGCCCCTGTTCCAGAACTGGAACTGGCATAATTACTCCAGCCAACTCTAGATCTGAAACACATTTCAGAAATGCTGAGCCTTTGCTGTGTTAACTGGGACACGGGAAAGAAAAAAAAAAATCTCTTAGCAGGAGGCCTTAACTTGAAGCCAATTCTGTACCTTTCTGAAACAAAGTTCTGAAACCAGAGATTGAGAACGGAATTGATCCAAATTTCTTTGAAGAAAACGTAATCTGCCCCATACCAGCTGAGCTGGAATAAGGGCCGCACCTTTATGGGTACTTAGGAGCTGGCTATAGGTTTTTATAAGGCTTGGATATATTCCAAACTGGAAATAGTTTCCAAACTGATACCGCTCCTGAGGATGAAGGATCAGGCTTTTGTTCCTTGTTGTGAAGAAAGGAATGAAAATGATTATTAGACCTAAATTTACCTTAGATTTTTTATCCTTTGGTAAAAAAGTTCCCTTCCTTCCAGAAACAGTTGAGATAATAATTTATTACCCTGGAAAGAAAGGGAAAGCAAAGTTGACTTAGAAGACATATCAGCATTCCAAGTTTAATCCATAAAGCTTTTCTAGCTAAAATAGCTAGAGACATATACCTGACATCAACTCTAATGATATCAAAAGATGGTATCACCAATAAAATTATGAGCATGTTATAGAATAATAATAATGCTATAAAATTATGATCTGTTACTTGTAACCAAAAAGTTGAAGCTGCAGCAACATCCGCTAAAAATATAGCAGGTCTAAGAAGATTACCTGAACATAAGTAAGCTTTTCTTAGAAAGGATTCAATTTTCCTATCTAAAGGATCCTTAAATGAAGTACTATCTGCCGTAGGAATAGTAGTACATTTAGCAGGAGTAGAGACAGCCCCAAAACCTTAGGGATTTTGTCCCAAAAAAACTCTAATCTGTCAAATGGCACAGGATATAATTGCTTAAACGTTTAGAAGGAGTAAAAGAATTACCCAAATTATTCCATTCCCTGGAAATTACTTCAGAAATAGCATCAGGGAGATTAAACACTTCTGGAATAACTACAGGAGATTTAAAAACCTTATTTAAACGTTTAGATTTAGTATCAAGAGGACCAGAATCCTCTATTTCTAATGCAATTAATACTTCTTTAAATAAAGAACGAATAAATTCCATCTTGAACAAATACAAAGATTTATCAGCATCAACCTCTGAGACAGAAACCTCTGAACCAGAAGAACCATTATCAGTATCAGAATGATGATGTTCATTTAAAAATTCATCTGAAAAAAGAGAAGTTTTAAAAGACTTTTATGTAAACTAGAAGGAGAAATAACAGACATAGCCTTCTTAATGGATTTAAAAAATAAAATCTCTTATGTTTATCAGGAACACTCTGAAAATTAGATGTTGACGGAACAGCAACAGGTAATGTAACAGTACTAAAGGAAATTTTATCTGCATTAATAAGTTTGTCATGACATGCAATACAAACAACAGCTGGAGAAACAGATACCAAAAATTATAGCAGATACACTTAGCTTGGTAGCTCCAGCACCGGGCAGTGATTTTCCTGAAGTATCTTCTGACTCAGTTGCAACGTGGAACATCTTGCAATATGTAATAGAAAAAACAACATATAAAGCAAAATTGATCAAATTCCTTAAATGACAGTTTCAGGAATGGGAAAAAATGCCAAAGAACAAGCTTCTAGCAACCAGAAGCAATGAAAAATGAGACTTAAATAATGTGGAGACAAAAGCGACGCCCATATTTTTTTAGCGCCAAATAAGACGCCCACATTATTTGGCGCCTAAATGCTTTTGGCGCCAAAAATGACGCCACATCCGGAACGCCGACGCAAAATAACGTCAAAAAATGACGCAACTTCCGGCGACACGTATGACGCCGGAAACGGAAAAGATTTTTTGCGCCAAAAAAGTCTGCGCCAAGAATGACGCAATAAAATGAAGCATTTTCAGCCCCCGCGAGCCTAACAGCCCACAGGGAAAAAAAAGAGTCAAATTTTTGAAGGTAAGAAAAAATTATTAATTCAAATGCATTATCCCAAATATGAAACTGACTGTCTGAAAAATAAGGAATGTTGAACATTCTGAGTCAAGGCAAATAAATGTTTGAATACATATATTTAGAACTTTATAAACAAAGTGCCCAACCATAGCTTAGAGTGTCACAGAAAATAAGATTTACTTACCCCAGGACACTCATCTACATGTTTGTAGAAAGCCAAACCAGTACTGAAACGAGAATCAGCAGAGGTAATGGTATATAAATAAGAGTATATCGTCGATCTGAAAAGGGAGGTAAGAGATGAATCTCTACGACCGATAACAGAGAACCTATGAAATAGACCCCGTAGAAGGAGATTACTGCATTCAAATAGGCAATACTCTCCTCACATCCCTCTGACATTCACTGCACGCTGAGAGGAAAACCGGGCTCCAACTTGCTGCGGAGCGCATATCAACGTAGAATCTAGCACAAACTTACTTCACCACCTCCATAGGAGGCAAAGTTTGTAAAACTGAATTGTGGGTGTGGTGAGGGGTGTATTTATAGGCATTTTAAGGTTTGGGAAACTTTGCCCCTCCTGGTAGGAATGTATATCCCATACGTCACTAGCTCATGGACTCTTGCTAATTACATGAAAGAAACATATGTAAGTGTAGGGGTATAGAATTTGGATTGAATAATTGCAGATAGGGGGCATAATAAAATTAAAATTAATCATTGTTAATAAAAACTGTTATTTTACCAATAATTAATTCTTTGGAAAGTGAATGATATGATGCGAAAAAACTCATATTTAATCATCTACTAGAAAGGCCGCTAGATCCATTTCTCGATTCATCCCACTAGGTTCAAGTGTTCCTAAAGTCCTTATCCAATAGGTTTCTCTTCTTCTTAGGGCTATTAATCTATTCCCTCCTCTTATATCAAGTTTTATTCTCTCAATGGCTTTAACCTGTAAACTGCTTGGGTCTTTATTGTGTACTTCGGAAAAATGTGCTATAACCCCATGGGACAAAACTCCTTTTTCAATGTTTACCACATGTTCCCTAAAACGAGTTTTCAAGCTTCTTTTTGTTCTTCCAATATACACTTTCCCACATGAAAAAGATAAATGGTACACTACATGAGTAGTCTTGCAATTTAAAGATTCTTTAATTAAATAAATTTTATTATCTCTTAAGGATTTGAATTCAGTATTTACTTTGTCCCAGTGTAGGCAGCTCAGGCAGTTTTTTCTACCACATTTAAAAAACCCAGAAACCTGTCTTTGTAACCAATTTTTCTGTTTGGACTCTTCTCAATTTGCTGGGAGCTAAAATATTTTTCAAATTATCATTCTTTTTAAAAATAATCTGCGGTCTATCAGTTAAAACTTCTTTTAAAATTGGATCCTGCAATAAAACTGGCCAGTGTTTTTTAAAAGATTTTTCAATTTGTCTAGAGGCTCTGTTGTATTTGGTTATAAACAATGGCTGATCCTTCATTTTCTTAGTCTTTTCAGAATTTTTGTCTTTTTTAGTTACCAAAAGGGTATTCCTATCTGTTTTCTTAGCTCTAGTGTATGCGTTTGATACTACTATGGGGTCATATCCTTTACTTATGAATCTCTTCTTTAGTATTTCTGATTCTTTCTCAAAAGTAGTTAGATCTGTACAGTTTCTTCGGACCCGTTGAAATTGCCCAAAGGGTATATTTCGGATCCATTTGGGATGATGTCCGCTAGTAGCATGTAGATATGCATTAGTATCAGTCTGTTTCCTGAAAAGACTAGTAATAATTTTCTCTCCTCTGTGGGACAATGTTAAGTCCAGGAAAGTTATATTGTCACCATTATGTGATTCAGTAAATCTCAAATTTAAAAGATTCTGATTCACATGTCTGACTAAGCCTGCTACTTCTTCTGAGGTGCCCTTCCAAATTATGAGGACATTATCAATAAAGCGAAACCACTTGACAATCTTATCTTTAAAGGGGTTATTCGTGTAGATGTATAAATCCTCCCACCACCCCATGTACAGATTAGCGAAGTTGGGGGCGAATTTCGTCCCCATCGCTGTGCCAGTTTTTTTAAGGAAAAACTGCCCTTCAAACAGAAAGAAGTTACTCTTTAAAATGAAATCAATAGAGTTTAAAATAAATGTTCTTTGTGTTAGGTCTATATACCCTGTCTGTCTAAAATAATATTCAATAGCTGATTGACCTAAATCGTGCGGAATGCAGGTATATAGAGATGAAACATCTAAAGTCACCCACATATAGTCATCTCTCCAGGTGCATTTTGAGAGTTGTGTTATGATATCCGTTGAGTCTCTCACATAAGATTGGAGACAGGGGACAATGGGTTTTAATACGACGTCCACGTATTCAGACAGTTTTGACGTAAGTGACCCTATCCCGGACACTATCGGGCGTCCGGGGGGGTCAACTAAAGTCTTGTGGATTTTGGGGAGGTGGTAAAAAATAGCAATTTTTGGTTCCACCACCTTTAGAAATTCAAATTCTGATTTTTCCAAAACCCCCAAATCTCTTGCTTTACAGATCAGATCGTCATATTGTTCTTTAAAAACCTTTGTTGAATTTTTATTTAATTTCACATGTGTCTGTGTCTCCTAAAAGCCTGTAGGCTTCTCTCAAATAATCTGCTTTATCCTGCAAGACTATTCCGCCTCCTTTGTCGGCTCCACGTATGACCAGAGAGTGATCATTTTTTAGATCACTTACTGCTTTCTTTTCTTGTAAACTCATATTATGAGTTACATGTGATTCTTTGTTTGTACAGATCTGCTCTAGGTCTTTCAATACGAGTTTATTAAACACTGGTATGAAATTTCCCTGTGCTTGCACTGGGTAAAATGTGGAGTTAGGCCTTAGACCTGTATGATTTACTTTAAGGTCCTTGGACTCAGCCTCTAGATCTTATAATATATGGATTAGATTGTGTATTTTCCATTTCGTTCTCTAGTTCATTTTCTTCTACAAGTGTTATTGGTGTCTCTAGAGTGAGAGATTCATCACATATATTTGATAGTTCATTCTCTACACAAACAGACTTATTTGAATTTTTGACATGAAATCTTTTGAGGGTTAATTTTCTTGAGAAAATTTCAAGATCTATAAAAAGATATAAATCTTTTGGATGATTTGTGGGAGCAAATGACAGGCCTCTCTCTAGGACTCTTGTCTCAGTTTCTTTTAAGATTTTCTTACTGATATTGAAAATCTTTTGACCATTCTCTTTCATCATTGCCACTCTCTCTCTTTTAATCTTTTTGAGTTGGAGTCCCACTCCTCCTCTACATCCTCTTCTCTTTCTCCTCTTTTGGGGTTTCTCCCCATCGGGGAGTTGCAAACCCCTAAAAAAGAAGAAGAAGAGTGGTTGGCAGATGGTTCCGGATAGTCATTTCTGTTATTTTTTATTGCTCTCCCTACATTTCCCAGATTCTGCCAATGTGGTAATCTGGGTCTTGCACCCATATCATCATATTCTCTAGGTTCGCTTGTATTCACATTATAAGGATTGTTTTTACCCTTATTTTTATTTTTATATTTTTTATTTTAATCCAAATTCTATACCCCTACACTTACATATGTTTTCACATTAGTCCGGAGTAGGGTGGAATTCAGTGATTTAATGAACATATAAAGTATAATTTATAAATTTCATGCAATATAATATAATTTTTATTTTATCATGTAGATTTGATATGAGAATCTTCTATGTACATTTAAACTGGGTTTACCTATCAAGTTACAGGAAACAGATGAGAGCATTAATATAAGTACCATCTATCATATGAATTATTTTATAATACATATTTTAAAATTAAATTAGTGGTTCTTAGTTTTTATCGTTTTTAAAGGAATCCTTTAATAAATAAATAAATTGGTATTTTATTCCATTATAAAAATATTCACAATGAAATGTTGTTATAAAAGTATGTTTTTTGTATTTTTATTGTATTTTTCTGGTATTGATTTTATATTTATTTTTATCAGATCAACATTTTAATTTTTCTCTATGTTTGAAACTGTTTCAACACATATGATGTTTTTTTTAGTATTTACGACATGAAGTCCATTTTATTTTATTTGTAGGTAATCAAATATTTTTAATGTGCAATATCATATATTCAATGTGTGTACATTATGCCCTTAACAAACATGGCCTCAGATGTATCCGAGAGCATTTCCAAAGAAAGGATGGCCTTACGTACCGCTATTTAAGATGCATTGGTGGTTTCAGTGGGCAGCCTCTGACGAAGTAGGGAGAATCCCTACGAAACGTGTAAGGCCACGCCCACCGCATCACGTCATCCGTTTCAGCACCCGCAAGCAAGCCGGCTTTGAACTTGCGCTACAGCTGTTTGAGGACTGAGAGTGGTGGTAGCTATACGCAACTTTTCTTTGCTTATCTATTAACTGTTTGCTATATTTATACGGAACATTTTAATCCTTTGGGGGATAATATTGGGACTTGAGGAGCCTCTGGGAACTGTGATTGGATATCACTAAACCAACAGTGGGGATTTTAAACCTGACCTCCAGACCGAGTGAGCTGTATTTGAGACACTGCAGCATATTTGCCTTGAGAGACCCATGAGCTGTTCTCCCAGTGCTTTTACATACCTCACATGTTTGAGGTTTGATTTTGTGAGTGTGAAATTGTATTTTATAATAAAATCTGTTTGTAACTTACATATTACGCTTAGAGGGGATGCGCCCTGCTTCTGTTCTTGTCTTTTTTATGAAAATAAACCTATGCAGTTTTCATTGAACCGCGACAAGATGGAGGCAAACCCCAAGGAGGCACTGCAATAAAAAATATGTATAAACGCATTCTAGTTAGTTCACTAGGCATGGAGATGAAATGTACATACAAATCAAATACATTTAACAGAGTACCAACATATATTAAATAGTACTGTTTCGCTCCTGTATATAAGTGAGGATGCAGGAGCAAAGAGAGGTAGAAGAAGTCGCTCGCTCAAAGCAGTCTAAAATGATAATCGCGGCATAAAACCCGTCACATTATCACACTGGAGATAACATCTACAGAAGCGCTGTCTGCTGGTTACCTGCTAAACAGAAAACCCCAGGATACACTCATCCATTGCCCTTCTTAGATCTAAATCTGCAATTAACATCCACATACATTAGCAGCAAAACTTCTCAACAAGAAAAAGATAATTGTCCCCATATACATAAGTGTTAGCATGAACAAAAACATATTAGTGTACTAATCTCACTTATAACTAAGTATTTTAATAGTACAAAAAAAAAGGATGCTTCCACAGGCAGTGATTAGATATGAAAAACCCATAAAGGGTTAATAAACCATCATAAAAAAACACCCTCCATTAGAGAGAATATTATCAAATAGAAATAATTAAAAACACACAAGGTGATATGCAAATAAACACCACTGGATGGCAGCAAACACCAGGAAATCCCTGATGAAACCGTTCTTAGCTCTGGAGAGAAATACAACGGTATTCAAAAAAAATAGATAAACATGCACGCAAATAATTTTACACAATAAAATATATAAAGTGGCATACTTAAGACATCTTAGGAACTGCCTGAAACAAAGGCAGCCTCGCCCCCAGGATGTAAAAACTCCCCCCGCCTAGGCATTACTTGCTAGAAAAGCAAAAAGAAAGGTTTAAAATCTTCTCACTGTGTGAGAGCTGCAGATTAACTTCCTAATGTAAACTGAGGTAATAGTTCACAGCTCAACAAGACATCATAGAAGTTCCAAATGCATTTTAAGAACTGAATGTACAGACAAATGATTGCTATATCTAAGCGATCATGCACTAATTCCTAGACGCTTAGCCCCCTTCATCTATGTGAGGGCGGAGAGTTTACACAATCCCAGCTGAGACAAAGTAAGGTCTCTGAATGCGGGCCAGATTAGGGCGCAAAAACGATCCTGCCGCGGGAAACAAATTAAAGGGACACTGAACCCAAATTTTTTCTCTTTCATGATTCAGATAGAGCATGCAATTTTAAGCAACTAATTTTACTCCTATTATCAAATTTTCTTCATTCTCTTGGTATCTTTATTTGAAAACCAAGAATGTACGTTTAGATACCGGCCCATTTTTGGTGAACAACCTGGGTTGTTCTTGCCGATTGGTGGATAAATCACCCACCATTAAACAAGTGTTGCCCAGGGTCTGAACCAAAAATTGTCTGGTTCCTTAGCTTAGATGCCTTCTTTTTCAAATAAAGATAGCAAGAGAACAAAGAAAAAATTAAGAGTAAATTAGAAAGTTGCTTAAAATTGCATGCTCTGACTCGCCAAAGAAAAAAATAGGGTTCAGTGTCCCTTTAACCCTCACTGTGCAGGGTCGTTTCCCTGATTGAGCTGTAGCTTGCCAATGTTCTCACACAAGTGATGCATTTGTGTTGTTAATGGTCCCACTACACAAACATTAACAGCAGCTCAACCCCAAGAGAAGGATTCACCTTAGAAGCAACAGCCCACAGAGATCTATTGTTGGTTTGCAAGATTACCGTATTTGAGGGATCAAAGTGGTATATTAGGCGTCGATAAGGGAAGCTTATGATGAAGCCCCTACATATACCTAATAAATATAAAACACATCCGACCTGTATTAACATTGCTCTTATTGAAAAGTTAGAAAACAGGAGGGAGATAGAATAGAGAGTATCCTCTTATAGAGATAAAAGTCTCTATCGTCCTAAAAGCGGACCAGACAGGGATAACAAGCATGATGAAGGAAATAGACCGCAGTATTTGTTGTGCACTCACAGTTTAACAGTGCACAACACTCGGTCCCCACACATCATAAAGACTGACTGACCCGGTTGCCATACTTGTACATGCGACCATATAAGTCAAATGCAGCTGCAATATCACCGTCACTGGCTGAAAGCCAAGAAGCTTCAAAATATCCCAAATATGTGGATATATTAAACAATAAATAATACAAACCACTCATGAGGGATAGCAGGTCCCACTAGGTCCCTGAACATCACAGCCCTTCTTCCATGACTACTTCTCTAGGAATATATATAAGAAAAACGAATTACCCTCCAGGGTCTTCTACTGTGGAGCAGACACAGTACTTTCAGGTCTGTCAGCTTCATTCAGACTTCTGGAAGGGACTGGAGATGAAAGGAAAGCAGAGTAAGAGTAACCCTAGTTGCCGGGTGGGGGGGTTAGCATAGATTGCTGGAGGGATAACAGGGACTACCCCGCAACCTCCAGCAGCTAACAGCTACCATTACTCTTACTCAAGAGGATTACATGGACACAGCATTACCCCAGTCCTGTCTTGAGAGGGAAACTACCCATTAAAGAACTTTGTTCAATATTTCTTCAGAGCACCATCTTCACACTCCTCCATGTCAGGAAGGCAAAGAATGACTGGGGGTTATGGGAAGTGGGAGGGATACTTAAGCTTTGTTGGGTGTATTTGCCTCCTCCTGGTGGCCAGGAGCTGAATTCCAAACAGTAATGAATGGAATTGTGGACTCTCCATGCCATTGCAAAGAAAAATGTTTTTACTACTCCTTAATTGACATTAGTTCAAGTACATATGTACATTTTGTATATTATGCATATAGAGTTTAAATACAGTAGAATTACATAACCAACAAATGCATAATAACACAACAGTGCTTTTACTCTAAATTTAAAGTACCAGAAGATTTTTTTTTTTCTGAAATATTTACAATTTTACTTCAATAGTATCAGTTGTAACCAAAACACAGAGTATGTCGTTAGTGTAATATCCCACTGAAGTGTTACCATAGTAATTAAAATGTATTAGTTTCCTATAGCACACCAGATACTGGGAAACCCCATTCGTTCACTACTAGTACTAAGCATGTGTGTGAGATCATTACTCACCTACACCAGTATACAAAGATAATGAATGTGGCCACATTAAATGAAGAGGAGCTTTACTACTAGACATACAAATGGTAGATAGCAGTGGAAAATAAAAACACCAATCATACCCATATACAGAAATCAATATCAGCAATCTCAACACGTCAAAAAAGAAATCATACCACAACTATACAAACCTGCTCATAAATCTTCCAGAAAAAAAGTGAAGTGTTTCCTATTTGTAATACTATGACTCTAATCTAACAATGAGATAATATGTATTTAAAAAGGGACAATTTACACAAGCAAACAGTTCATAAGATAGTGTGTTGTATTCAAGGATGATTATGGAACACCCTTTTAAATATGCTGCTCTCTCTCTCACACAAATGTTGATTTCTTTCGCTGTTTAATACACACATAGCTGTTCTATAGCCAATACTACAGTACAGACATTTTGGAGTATAGCTGCCAATTTTAAACAGGCAAAAGCAGCTATTTCAAACATTAAAATAAGATAAATGACTTACCAGATAATTTCCTTCGATACAGGGAGAGTCCACAGCTGCATTCATTACTTGTGGGAAAACAGAACCTGGCCACCAGGAGGAGGCAAAGACACCCCAGCCAAAAGCTTAAATACCTCCCCCACTTCCCTCATCCACCAGTCATTCTGTCGAGGGAACAAGGAAACAGTAGGAGAAATATCAGGTTGAAAAGGGTGCCAGAAGAAAACAAAATAAATTTAGGGACGCCCATCGGAAAACACGGGCAGGAGCTGTGGACTCTCCCTGTATCGAAGGAAAGGAAATTATCTGGCAAGTCATAATTTATGTTTTCCTTAATACAGGGAGAGTCCACACCGGCATTCATTACTTGTGGGAAACAATACCCAAGCTACAGAGGACACTGAATGCTAACGGGAGGGTAAAAAAAGAGAAGCGGCCCCTAATCTGAGGGCACCATAGCCTGCAAAACCTTTTTTCCGAAGGCTGCTTTAGCAGAAGCAAAAACATCCAACTTGTAAAATTTGCAAGTATGTAAACAGGACCAGGTAGCACGTCTTACAAACCTGATCCATAGAGGCCTCATTTTTGAAGGTCCAAGAGGAAACCACTGCTCTCATAGAATGAGCAGTAATCCTCTGAGGAGGCTTAAGACCAGCTGGATGATAAGCGGATGATACTCAACCAAAAAGTCGAAGAGGCCCTCCGACCCCTACGCTTCCCAGAATAGATAACAGAGAAGAAGTTTGTCTTAATTCCTTCATAGCCTGAAGATAGAACTACAAAATTTAAACTCCAAGGAGGAGCATTAGATCTAAACACCGGCCTGATCCTAGTCAGAACCTTAACAAAATACTGTACATCCGGAAGCTCAGCGAGCCTCTTGTGCAGTAAAACAGACAGGACCGAAATCTGTCCCTTCAAGGAACTAGCTGAGAGGCCCTTCTCCAGTCCAACCTGGAGAAAAGAAGGAATCCTGGCAACCTTTACTTTGTGACAGGACAAACCACGCTCTTCACAACAGAATAAGTAGGTCCTCCACACCTTATGAAAGATGCGACGAGTAACCGGCTTACGAGCTTGAATGAGAGTAATCGATAACACTCAGAAAACCCTCTCTTGGATAAGGCTAAGCATGCAATCTTCACGCAGTCAGCCTCAGAGAATCTAGATTTTGATGAATAAAGGGGCCTTGTTCCAGCAGATCCCTGCAACAAAGTAACCTCCGAGGAGGAGATGACATCCCCACTAGATCCGAACCATATCCTTCGCGGCCACGATAGAGCAATCAGTATCACTGACGCCTGATGCTGAAAGATTCGAGCCACCACTCAAGAAAGGAGTGGTAACGGCAGGAAAATAAATTAGATTGAACCTCCAAGGCACCCGCTAAAGACATCTATTAGCTCCGCCTGAGGACCCACGACCCATATCCGAGTAGCTAGGTATAGGAACAGGACCCCACAAGATGTATCTCCGGCGTTCCCCCACCTGTTAGAATGTGGATCACTGACAGCGAACAGTTGTGGGTCTGCACCCACCCCAGAATCCGATATACTTCCCTCAATGCCAGGAAGCTTCTCGTTCCCCCCCCCCCCCTTGATGGTTGATGTTAGCCACCAGGGATATATGGTCAGATTGGAATCAGATAAATTGGGACGAACCCAGTAGGGGCCAAACCTTCAGAGCATTGAACCGAAAGTCTAGAATCTTGACCGGGAGGGAGCTCTCCTCCTGCATCCACAGGCCCTTTTTGGCGCCCCAAACAGCTGCCCATTCTGACAGACTTGCGTCCGTAGTCACACAGGAAGGTCATAAAAAGGATGTCCAACGGGACAGGTGATCCAGACAGAGCCACAAAGAGAACAATACTCTCGACCGGTTGTCCAGAGAATCTATTGAGACATATCCAAACGATAGCCGTTCCACTGCCTCAGCATGCACAGACGCAACGGCCTGTGTTGGAATATGGCAAAGAGAACGATGTTCATGCTGGACACCATGAGACCAATCACCTCCATACACTGAGTCACAGATGGCCTTGAGGTCTGGAGGGCAATACATGTTGAAGCTAGTTTGCAACTTCTCTGGTCTGTTAGAAATATTCTCATGTCTATGGAATCTAATATCGTGCCCAGGAATTCCACCCTGGTGCTTGGCATAAGAGAACTCCTTTCTCTATCTTCCCCAGAGGAGAGATTCCAAATGGTCTTCCTCCAGAAAAAACTATGGTGCTTGTACCAGAAGGGAGCTACTGCTACACCCGGGTTCTGGCGACTGCTAGAAGAGCCCGTAGAACCTTCGTAAAATTCTTGGAACAGTAGCTGGACCAAAACGGAAGTACAATGAACTGGAAGTGCTGGTCCAGGAACCTAAACCTGAGGAACTGAAAGTGTTCATTGTGGATTGGAAGGTGAAGGAATGCGTCCTTCAGATCTATATAGTGGTCAAAAATCCTGAATCAAGGGAAGGATGGACCTTATTGTCTCCAACTTGACGAGAGGACATTTAGAAATTTGTTTATGCACCTTAGGCCCAGAACTGGACAGAAAGATCCCTCCTTCCTTTCGGACCACGAAAATGTTTAAATAGTATCCCAAACCTCACTCTATGATAGGCACAAGGACAATGACTCCAAAGGAGGACAGATCCCTTACGCACTCCAGAAAGGCTTCCCTCTTTCCTAGTCTTGAGGACAGGTCGAGAGGATGAATCTGCCCCTGAGTGGATGAGATTTGAAACCCATCTTGCAACCCCGAGATATGACCTCCAGGACCCAAGGATCCTGCACTTCCCTGAACCAAGCTTCTGAAAGAGCGACCGACTGCCCCTACACGATCCAAAATAGGACCGTGGGCCGCCCCTTCATGCGGACTTAGTCTCGGCGGACTTCTTGCTCTGCTTGGATCTATTCCAGGACTGAGCCGGCTTGCTCTGGTTTAGCGGAGGCCTCCGACGCTGGGCTTTTATCAGAACTAAAAGAACAAAAATACGAATTTTGTCCCTTAGAATTGTTCTCCTTATCTTACGGTATGAAGGCACCCTTGGCCCCTGAAACCGTGGAGATAGTCAAACAAACTCTTTCCCTTAAAGGGGAGGGAAAGAGTCTAGACTTAGAAGTTATATCTGTCAGAGCGCCTCACGAGCCTGAACAGAAAACCTGAAGTCTTAGCTATAGGCTAATTAATCTGCATAATAGCAGCACAGATAAAAGAATTAGTAACCCAGAAGGCCGTAATTCTTTCCTGAAAAATGTCGGAGACCCTCTACCTCGAACATTTTCACAAAGGAGACGCTCCAAAAGGTAGCTGCTCCATCAACTGCAGCGACAAGTGCCGCACGTAAAAGCAAATATCCCATAGGTTAAAAATCCTTTTTAACAGGGTTTCCATCCTTTTATCCGGCGGCTCTATGAACGATTAACTATCCTCACACGGGCTAGCATTACGTATGGCAAGCGCAAATTAGCGCCAAACAAGTAGAGATGGGAAAAAGAGAACCCACCCCCATAGAGAGCCCGGAACCGGGATCCTTTTAAAGCAGACAACAGGAAGAGGAATCTAAACCTGTTCCACTCGTCCTTAATAATGATTGCCATCAAATTAAGGTCCCAGAGGTTCGACTGGCAGCTCAAAGCGTAAATGTTCTGTCCTAAATCTAAAAACTGGATCCTCCACAGGCGGAGTACTCCAACCCTGAAGTTCATACTCTGAAGTTTCAGAGACAACCTCATCCTCGCATAACTGATTGGATATATCCAACAAATTACATGATGCCACCTGGGCAAGATTTAACCTTTTGCTTAACAGTGCGAGGGAAAGCACTACTGGCCGCAGACAAACCGCCTTATGCGCAGTAACGTCTGGTGAAAAAAGCCCCCCTCCAGATGGAGGATTAGCAGTGCAATGGGAAGCTGCATGTGTATACCAAATGCATGTAGGGTGTGCACCTCACTGGACGAGGACTTCTCAGAGGTGGGCGGCTCAGTGGTATCAAACATGTCAACCTTATTTGATATAATCCCCTTATCAAGGCATATGGAACATAATTGAGAGGGTGGATATTACAGAGCTCCCACGCAACATAAACAGGCATTACTCTGATTTATTTGAGGGTTCTCCCTCTATTTCAGATTCCTCCATAGCTAAAGTACGATATGCGGAGGACTACTATTTTAAATAAAAAAAAGCGGCACCTTTATATCCTATGACCCAGACAGAACAGAGATAAAAATCCTCTCCGGTAGTAACTCGGCCAGGCCAAGAGAAAGTAAATGGAAGCCTTGACCATACAGGTCACAAGGTGCGCAATGCAGGACCGTCCCTGCTAAAAGAAAAAGCGTGCAAACCTGTATGTTCCATCTCATCCTATGAGCCCATAAACATCTTACACAAAAGGCCTGTGACGAAATGCAAAGAATGACTGGGGGGATGAGGGAAGTGGGGGAGGCATTTAAGCCTTTGGCTGGGGTGTCTTTACCTCCTCCTGGTGGCCAGGTTCTGTATTCCCACAAGTAATGAATGCAGCTGTGGACTCTACCTGTATTAAGAAGGAAAAAGGTAAAAGAGAAATCTTGTCAGGGTGCCAGGAATCAGACTCAAGAAGTGCAAAAATAATCACACCTTTATTAATAGCAAAAAATAATAAAAAGTCCACAAGTCAAATAAGCCAGGAATCAAAACAAGAACTGGTAGTCAGACGAGCCGAGTCAGGAGCCAAAGCGAATAGTCAGACAAGTCGGAATCAGGAACAAGGAGAACAGCAGTCAGGAACAAGCCAGGGATCAGGAACCAGGAGGGACGTCAGACAGCCAGGTAATACACAGGAGCTCTCACAAACAGGTCTGAGACAACGCAAGGGCAAAGCATACTGAACAGAGGCCCTTTAAATAATAAGTGATGACATCACAATTCTGAGACTGCATCCTGTCTCACACGGATGATGTACACCAGTCTGGCCATAAAAGGAAGTGCAGAAAATGAGCAGCATCACACAGTATGCACCAGAGTCAGCAAGAGAGGTGAGTAAAAATAGCTGCCAGCAGCACATGGCAAACAGATCAGGGAAAAAACCCTGACAGATCTGTAGACAATTTAATACTCTAGCAGGTAAAAAAAGATCATTGGAAACCCATTCAAGAAACATGAAAGTCAAAAAAGAAACTACCATGGTTCAGATTACTTCTCTAGGGACGATTTTAATACACAATGGGTAGTGTAGCAACAAATTGTGTAACTGAACATGTGCAACGACGAATAAGATTCCAAGCTTAGAACTCCTTATGCTAGCGTTACTATGCTAGTCAGAGAGATCACTGTTACTATTCACTAGCCAGTAAACAAAGCTAAAGAAGAAAGTACATTTAGTAAATAAGAAGATAACGTTATCAATTCATCATAACATACATTTCATTTTTACAGACAATGCATTTCTTAAAACGGGACACTCAAGTCAAAATAAAAACTTATATTCAGAAAGAACATGCAGTTTTAAGACACTTTCCCAATTTACTTCCATTATCAAATTTTGCAGTGTTTTCTATATATACACACACACTTTCTGTGGCACAAGATCCTACTGAGCATGTGCACAAGCTCACAAGACACATGACATGGGGGGGCGGAAAAAGGGAGAAATAAATACATTTGTCAGAAAAAATATCTACTGCTTATTTGAAATTCAGAGTGGGTGTTATTGCATTGTCTTTATTATGTACTTCTACTGCATTGAGTGGTCCTTTAACTGGTTTTCCAACAGCATACTATGAATATACATGCATATAATGTGTAGAATACTCTATGGTTAGTTACATAGAAATATAATCACTGTATATAAAGTTGTTTAATGCAGTTACCTGAAAACAGGACTGAATAAGCTCAGACAGCCGGTCACACTCAGGAAGTTCTAAGCTGATGGCATCACTAAGACCTTAAAAAAAAAAGGGGGATTTGTCATTTTATATAAATATGGACACATTGTGCCTGGTTAGTGCTAGTGCAGTGTTTATACATATTTGAATCTAGGCGCCATTTCACAGAATATCTATACAAAATGATTTATTGGTGCAAATATTTTATTTTTAAAATAACTTTTTCCCTATGCTAAGAGTATTTTGGTAGAGGTGAGGGGATGAATATTTTGTCAGAATGAGTGTGTTACCCCTCACTGATTTGAGAATATTGTGTAATCTTCAAAAGTGATCTCATATTGTATAGTTTAATTTTTCCTAATCATTTTCTACATAAGGTGTAAAAGCACTGCTTTTCAAACCTGTCCTCAGGCCTCCCTAACAGGTCACATTTTGAGGATATCTGAACTAGAGCACAAGTGAAACAATCAGATGATTAGTAAACATGGTTATATTACCTGCTCTCATCCAAGGTAAAACAGAAAACCTGGCCTGTTGGGGAGGACTGAGAACAGGTTTGAAAACCAGTGCTGTAATGTGACATGATTTTTTGTCTTCTGAATTGATCCTAAATATTTACTCTAAGTGTCTGATTTTAGGATAAATAATAATTAAGTGTTGACAATCGTGTACTATATCCAATTCTGAGATTTTCTTTGTTTTATTTTTTTGTTATGTTAAAACCAGAGAATTTCTAAAAGGTCAATGATCCCTTGATAAACAAATGTTTGTGGGCAACACACACAAAACTGGATTTTATGTTAAATTCAGTTAACAAATGTTAAACAAACAATTCAGTTCAACACCTCAAACATAAAAGTTTTGTCAAACAAACCTGAAAGAGAGCTGTCCTCCAGTTACACATATAGATTATAGGCTTAATAAGACTAATAAAACCGTGTGTGATGTTTATGGTACAGGGATACCTCGCTTTGCATCAATTCACTAATACAGTGATAATATGAAGCTGAAGTTTAACCCCCAAGGATATCGTTACTGTTCTCATCACACGATTACAAGAAAGGCGACTGCCGCCATTTTGTTTTATGCAGTTCACTTCGCATCTCAATGTTGTAGTCTGGCAAACTTTACTACAGTAATTGTCACTGTTTTACAAGTACTGAACAGTTTTTATTGAATATGTGCTGTGCTTTTGTTTAAACTAAACTTAGCACTACTACACACCTAATATATGTTAGTTCAAATGTTTTCAAGTTTTTTAAACACACTTGCAAGTGAAATGAAAGCTAAAACCAACTTGCTCTGCTTTAAAGGGACAGTCTAGTCCAAAATAAACTTTTCATGATTCAGATAGAGAATGTGATTTTAAACAATTTTCCAATTTACTTCTATCACCAATTTTGCTTTGTTCTCTTGGTATTCTTAGTTGAAAGCTAAATCTAGGAGGCCCTAGAAGGCCGCCTCTTAGCTCGGGGCATTTTGACAGTTTTTCACCACTAGAGGCCGTTAGTTCATGTGTTTCATATAGGTAACACTGTGTTCACGCACGTGGAGTTCCTAGGAGCCAGCACTGATTGGCTAAAATGCAAGTATGTCAAAAGAACTGAAATAAGGGGGCAGTCTGTAGAGGCTTAGATACAAGATAATCACAGAGGTAAAAACTGTATTAATATAACAGTGTTGGTTATGCAAAACTAGGGAATGGGTAATAAAGGGATTATCTATATTTTAAAACAATAAATATTCTGGTGTAGACTGTCCCTTTAAGGTGGTGCTCTGGTCACTAATCTGCTGTATTAGAAGGGCATTCCTGGAACCGTCTATGTAACATGTGGGCTTACCCTCTGGAGAATGGATGCAAGTTAAAGGAACAATAAAAATGCTTTGATATGCTAGAGCGTTTTATTATTGCGCTGTTGCTTGAAGATAACTGTATTTAACATCTGTAAAGGTGTTAAATACATAAAGTCAGATTTGCAAAACTAAACTAACAGTTTGTAAGAGGCAGCTACACACATATGCCCCCTTGATTTTCTAAGCAGCAATATTGATCTCTGGACAAGTAGTACATTGCTTGTTCAGACTTCATTGCAACGTTGCGCTTGTTTTCAGCAGATAAATTGCCATTCTGTTTTTTCCGCGATCACAATCACAATATGCCTCTGCTGTTAATAGCTCTGAAGTTTGAAATGGTTTCCTTTCAAAACCAAGTGAAATTTGCATTGCTAATCTTGCAATATTTCATTGAAAAATGAAATGTGCACAATTACCACGAACAAAATGAAGATTTCACTGGTTCACCAATTACATCATAAGTTGAAAGGCCTGGATGTTGACTGATACCTTTTTACAATTTGTAGTGATGCTAATAGGTGATGTGTTTAATTAACCTTTTGTGTTCCAAAAAAGAGAGGTGTGCATGTCTCTTTAAACATGGGCATTATTGGTATACTGGGCATGTGTGCTTGTTAGGTAATGGATTTAGGTCATTTTTCTTGAACAGGGAGGATTTGTATCGGTTTAGTGACATTTCTTTCAAATAATGAGGGGTAATGGCAGTATGTTTTATCCATGCAGAAAAGCAGTCTCTCACACAGTCTCTCTCTCTTTCACACAGTCTCTCTCTCTTTCACACAGATATATGTGTGTGTGTGTGTGTGTGTGTGTGTGTGTGTGTGTGTGTGTTGTACTCACTTTTGGGGAGGCGAAAAGTGAGTTTAAAATCCTCCACTAAATACAAAATGTAGAGAAAATAACTCATTGTGTAAATTATTTACAAGTCTAGACAAGTCAGAAGACTTGCTTTTCCCACAGAAACTCTCCGATTACACTGTTTCCAATGCAGCAAAGGATTCTGGGTAAGACATGCAAATGAGGTTCACAATGACTCACCTTTTTACTTTTAGCCTGCTTTTTAAGACAGACTTCCCTTTACGCCATAGCATCGCCGCACATATGCATCAAGTTTAGATACGAATGTTTTAAATCTTCAAAGCAATCTCAAAAGTATTGTCAAGAATTTATGTTTTTTAAAGTTTTTTTAAAGTTGTTTTAAATCTGTAATAAATCATTTGTTTCAACCCATATTGTAAAGGAATTGGTTTTACATTCTGAACCCAGCCGGTTCGCTGGCGCTTTGATATTTTCCGATTTTTTTCTCATAACCTAATTTGACTACTAGGGGTCACTTATCAAAGCTAAGGGTCCATTTAGTAGTAGGCGCTAAGTGATTTCTTCTCTCTGCATCGCCGCCTTACACAGCTTTTACGCTTAGCTAGGGTTAGTAGTGTGATTCAGAACCAATCCCAGGACAGCTGTTTCGTGGTTATTGCCACTCATCAGCTGGGAGTAGGTTGAAAAGCAGGCTAAAAGTAAAAAGGTGAGTCATTGTGAACCTCATTTGCATGTCTTATCCAGAATCCTTTGCTGCATTGGAAACAGTGTAATCGGAGAGTTTCTGTGGGAAAAGCAAGTCTTCTGACTTATCTAGACTTGTAAATGGTTTACACAATGAGTTATTTTCTCATATATATATATATATATATATATATATATATATATATATATATATATATATATATATATATATATATATATATATATATATATATATATATATATATATATATATATATATATATATATATATATATATATATCCCTCACTTCCCATTAACTTACATTATAAACTGGGTTTCAATTTACAACCATTCCTTCTGGAACCTAACCCCGGCGTAAACTGAAAATATAAATATATATAATATATAATATATATATATATATATATATATATATATATATATATATATTTTTTTTTTTTTTTTTTTTTTTTTCAGTTTACGCCGGGGTTAGGTTCCAGAAGGAATGGTTGTAAATCGAAACCGTTGTAAATTGAAACCCAGTTTATAATGTAAGTCAATGGGAAGTGAGGGAGATAGGTTCCATGCCCCTCTTAAAATTGTCATAAGTAACACCTAAAACATTTTTAAAGCTTTGAAATGAAGACTTTAAATGCTAAACAGTATTCTAAACCTAATAAAATAATCACACAACACAGACTTCACTTGCATTTTTCTGCAAACCGTTCTTTCTATGCATTCCAATCTGGACTGATTTATAGACAGGAAGATCTTGTTCCTTTAAAATCTGCTCAATAGCTCAGGTCTGGTTAAACTGATTAATTTCAGCTTGCTTGGCTTTGCTGCAACACAAGCCGACAGCTCCACCTACTGGCTATTTTAACCAATGCACTGCTTCTCAATAGCAGTCACATGACTGGAAAAAAAAGGTTGTTATTCTGAAACGGTGTAAATTGAACCGTTGTAAAACGAGGGCCACATATACACATATATATATATATATATACACACACACACACACACAACATACACACTAGTGAGTCCTTTAAGCTGTTGAATTTGATTAGTGAAAAATGGCCTGTGATTTAAATATTGATATTGTGATTCGAAAAACAGGACTGGCACATGTTAAAAAGGGATACTAAACCCACATTTTTTTTTTTCTTTGTGATTCAGATAGAGCATACTATTTTAAGCAACGTTCTAATTTACTCCTATTATCAAATTTTGTTTATTCTCTTTGTATCTTTATTTGAAATGCAAGAATGTAAGTTTAGATGCCGGTCCATTTTTGGTGAACAACCTGGGTTGTTCTTGCTAATTGGTGGATAAATTCACCCACCAATAAACAAGTGCTATCCATAGCTTACATGCCTTTTTCAAAATAAAGATAGCAAGAGAACGAAGACAAAATAATAATAGGCGTAAATTAGAAAGTTGCTTAAAATTGCATGCTCTGATCACGAAAGAAAAAAATTGGGTTCAGTGTCCCTTTAATGATTCAGATAGAGCATGCAGTTTTAAGCAACCTTCTAATTTACTCCTATTATAAAATGTTCTTTGTTCTCTTGCTATCTTTATTTAAAAAGCAGGAATGTAAAGCTTAGCCAGCCCATTTTTGGTTCAGAACCTAGGTTAAGCTTGCCTATTGGTGGCTAAATGTAGCAACCAATAAGTAAGCTCTATCCAGGGTTCTGAACCTAATATGGGCCGGGCTGGGCTTAAGCTTTACATTCCTGCTTTTTTTTTTTTTTTTTTTTTTTTTAAATAAAGATAGCAAGAGAAGAAAGAAAAATTGGTAATATAAATAAATTAGAAAGTTGCTTAAAATTGCAGACTATCTGAATCATTAAAGAAAACAAATTGGGTTTAGTGTCCATTTAAAGGGACATTCCAGCCAAAATTGAAATCCACATGGATGCATTTTTGTAATATAAATGTATTAGCAAAAATGCTTCTTAAAGAAGCTGTAGCTGTTTCAAAAGTGTATTTAAGTATGAACTGTGCGCCAGAATTTTAATCACAGCACTTGCTATGAGAGTGTAAAGTTCTTGTATCATCTGGTAATGACTCCATTTGGTAATTGCTGACATGATACAAGCCCCACTGGTGCTCTGAGCAGTTGTGGTATTTCAAATGCTGACACACTGAGAATATCTAGCTATGCTTCACATGCACGTGCAGAGAAAAATGTTAACACTGAAACAATGATAACTTTTATTAGAAGCATTTTTGCCATTATATCTGTATTACAAATATGTTTCTGTCCAAAAATGTAATTCATTTATGTACATTTTCATTTTGACTGGAATGTCCCTTTAAGTAGAATGCCAATTTTAAGTGAAATAATACCAAAAAGTGTTGCAGATAAATAATGCAAAAGGCTGATTTGTGATCACAACCATTGAAAATGGCTCAACAGCAGCTGTTAAAGTGCCAATGATTATCAAACAATAGATGAGGATCAACCCCTGGATATGTTTAACAGAGTTCTGTTCAAGCAATAGTGCTCTAATGCATTAAAGGATTTTATTATTGCCCTTTACTGAGGAACATGCCTTTCATACCTCTAAGAACAAAAACTTATATTCTCTTTATAGTTCACAATCAGCAGGTGATTTTTTTTATTTTTATTATTTTAATGTTGAACTTCTCTAAAATCACTATTTATGGCTCTGATGCAAAAGATATGTAATAATGCCATGTGGGGAAGAAAAAAAAAATAAAGGATCTGTAACATTACCAGTTGTGTTGTAATAAAGAGGAGGCAGAGATCTGCGACGTTTCTTTGCACTTGAGCGCCGTAAAGATCTCCTCCTGTCGCGTGGGCTTGAATGAGGTTCTTTTAATACAGTGCTTGGGCTGACATTTTGCTTTTTTAAAGCACTAGGGCTTGTTGCAGATTTAGCGTCAGGAGAAACAGCGCATTTATTTTCTGAAGAAGGCACATCCGGAATATTTATGTGCTGCGTGATATTTGCAGACGTGCTCACATGTGAGCTGCAAAATTCATCCATAATCTTAGTTAATGTCGGGTTTCCTAAAGAACAATAAAAAAGGTAATTTAGTGGATTTGCCAGAAAAAAACCTTTAAAAAGGTTATTAGACGCAAGAGAATTAAACCAGTCTACACATGAATAGGGAAATTACTAAACCATGCTAGAAGATGAATGTTGCATTCCTTGGTGAGAACAGTTTGATACTTAACCATAAATGCTTATAAAATCATTTTCAGGTACTACACTCAGACCCTGCAAATAAACATTTAAATGACATGATTCATGGATGAGCGGCAAGAGAGATATCACACATTGCTTTGCATTACTCTAGGCAGAAGGATTTAAACACAGTCAATATTATGGGTTTGATAAAATAAAAAGGTATTATGCTTTGATAAATTCAGCTGATTAATTTGCAAAATAGCACAACATAGTGCATTATAAGAGCAGTAAACATTATAAAAAATAAAAAAAAAGTGTAGTGTGCACAATATGAGCATTACAGAACAAATGAAGATATAATACATTAACACTGTACCTGTAAGATTAACAGATAAAAAACATTTTATTTGACAATCTACCCTTGAAGGTTTGTCCAGATGCCCTCACAGCTGCATGTGTTGTTTTTTTGCCCTGTAAGTTAGCAACACACAGTTCAGCCCATAAGGGAATACTACCTGCCCTTTACCTTTCTTCAGCAAGAGTGTTAAAAATGAGCGTTGACTTGGCATGTGCTACAGATGTCTGGTTGGGGCAAACAGACTCATTGTAGAATGTACCTAATAAAGATGCAATGCCAGACTACAGCCTTGTAATTGTCGTTACACTGCTGATTTTGAAAAGGAAAAAAGTGCAGCACTAGGGACAGCCGAAGGAACCTACTAGGTGAGATCTAACAAACAACAACAACAACAAAAAATCTATTAATCGTACAACTTTGGTGGTTTTAGTCCTTAAACAGCATTAATTGAAGTCCTTCTGCACAGCGGTCAACACTAAGAAATTAAAACCTGTAATTTTTAAACTTTAATGGTTGTTTAATGAGAAACAACACAGTACAGTGTCTCTAAGCTCTAAAGTGTAAGTGTCGAGATGGAGAGCAATTAAAGGACAATCAATAAAGTTTTCTTTGTTACATCCAAGTGTCCAAAAGGGTATTTGTTTCCTTTCTTAAAAGATGTTCATGTCCTAAGTAAAACAATTATTTTCAAGCTTGAGGTGCCCAGCCATCAAACAGACCTGAGAATGTTTCTTTTATGAGCAAAAAAACCCCCACTAAATAAAACTTTGCTGCAAGCCAGGTATTGGGGTAAGTTAACCCCTTCCCGCCGTTAGGACGTTTCATGCCGCCCTAAACGTGCTGGGCTTTAGTGCCATTAGGACAGCATGGAACGTCTTAGCCGTTCTGCTGTACTGAAGCCATAACAGCTTCCTAACTGGGATCGCGGGCTGGAGAGCGTGCCTAGCATCACAGGCACTCCCCCTGACCCGATCCCATCATTGCATTTTAAATGTTTTACTTATTTGTAGTTCTGATGTAACAAATAAGTACTGTCAGAAAGGGGTTACCAGTAAAGTGCCTTAACCCCTTAACGACTGAGGACGTGCAGGGTACGTCCTCAGAAAAAAGGCAGTTAATGCCTGAGAACGTACCCTGCACGTCCTCAGTGTGGAAAGCAGCTGGAAGCGATCCTGCTCGCTTCCAGCTGCTTTCCGGTTATTGCAGTGATGCCTCGATATGGAGGCATCCTGCAATAACTTTTTAAGTCATCCGGTGCAGAGAGAGCCACTCTGTGGCCCTCTCTGCACCGGAGATCGGTTGCTCCCTGTGTTGGTGGGTGGGAGCCGGACCGGGAGGCGGGTGGCGGCCATCGATGGCCCTGTGGATGTGAAGGGGGCGGGATCGTGGGCGGGGGTGGCTGGGGGCGCGCACGGGCGCGTGCACGGGAGGGTGGGGGCGGGCGCGTGCACGGGGAGGGAGCGGGTGGGAACCGCTACACTGCAGAAAATGTGGAAATAAAAATATATAAAAAAATAGAAATTTAAAACAATCAGCAAGGTGGTGGGGGAAGCTACACTACAGAAAAAAACAAACAAAAAAAAAGCACTTTTTATTGTAAACTGGGTACTGGCAGACAGCTGCCAGTACCCAAGATGGCCCCCAATAAGGCAGAGGGGAGGGTTAGAGAGCGGTTTTGAGGGGGGATCAGGGAGGTTGGGGGCTAAGGGGGGGATCCTACACAGTAGCATATGTAAATATGCTAAAAAAAAATTCATTTTTTTTTTTTAAAAAACCCTTTTATTTTAGTACTGGCAGACTTTCTGCCAGTACTTAAGATGGCGGGGACAATTGTGGGGTGGGGGAGGGAAGGGAGCTGTTTGGGAGGGATCAGGGGGTGGGATGTGTCAGATGGGAGGCTGATCTCTACACTAAAGCTAAAATTAACCCTGCAAGCTCACTACAAACTCCCTAATTAACCCTTTCACTGCTAGCCATAATACACGTGTGAGGCGCAACAGGATTTAGTGGCCTTCTAATTACCAGAAAGCAACGCCAAAGTCATATATGTCTGCTATTTCTGAACAAAGGGGATCCCAGACAAGCATTTACAACCATTTGTGCCATAATTGCACAAGCTGTTTGTAAATGATTTCAGTGAGAAACCTAAAATTGTGAAAAATTTTAAGTTTTTTTTAATTTGATCGCATTTGGCGGTGAAATGGTGGCATGAAATATACCAAAATGTGCCTAGATCAATACTTGGGGTTGTCTACTACACTAAAGCTAAAATTAACCCTACAAGCTCCCTAAAAGCTCCCTAATTAACCCCTTAACTGCTGGGCATGATACACTTGTGGTGCGCAGTGGCATTTAGCGGCCTTCTAATTACCAAAAAGCAACGCCAAAGCCATATATGTGTGCTATTTCTGAACAAAGGGGATCCCAGAGAAGAATTTACAACCATTTATGCCATAATTGCACAAGTTGTTTGTAAATAATTTCAGTGAGAAACCTAAAGTTTGTGAAAATATTTGTGAAAAAGTGAACAATTTTTTGTATTTGATCGCATTTGGCGGTGAAATGGTGGTATGAAATATACCAAAATTGGCCTAGATCAATACTTTGGGATGTCTACTAAAAAAAAATATATACATGTCAATGGATATTCAGGGATTCCTGAAAGATATTAGTGTTCTAATGTAACTAGTGCTAATTTTGGGAAAAAATGGTTTGGAAATAGCAAAGTGCTACTTGTATTTATGGCCCTATAACTTGCAAAAAAAGCAAAGAACATGTAAACATTGGGTATTTCTAAACTCAGGACAAAATTTAGAAACTATTTAGCATGGGTGTTTTTTGGTGGTTTTAGATATGTAACAGATTTTGGGGGTCAAAGTTAGAAAAAGTGTGTTTTTTTCCATTTTTCCTCATATTTTATCATTTTTTTTATAGTAAATTATAAGATATGATGAAAATAATGGTATCTTTAGAAAGTCCATTTAATGGCGAGAAAAACGGTATATAATAATATGTGTGGGTACAGTAAATGAGTAAGAAGAAAATTACAGCTAAACACAAACACCGCAAAAATGTAAAAATAGCCTTGGTCCCAAACGGACAAAAAATGGAAAAGTGCTCTGGTCACTAAGGGGTTAAACAACCGCTAATTAAAAAGCAGGCTAACCTTAGGACCTTTTTTGTGTGCTTTAGAACAATTTGCCTGACAATAATTGTACTTTATATGTACCAGACATTTGCAATAATTGTTTAGATTATATTTACACACACACACATATTTTTTTGACATATAGATGCATTGGAGCGTTTGCATTTATTTGACAATATTTGTTTGCATTCATATGTATCCTTATTTGTTTTTGCACTAACTATAAGAAAGATAGCTATTTCATGCAGTGATGGAAATATTTATTCAATATTTTCTGTCTCTGGTTTTTAACTTGTTACATTATTATGTCTAAGAAAAAGCAACACTGTTTCACCTCTTGCTGGTCTAAGTAACAGTAATTGTTTGCAGCATGCAAAGATATGAATGATTGGTCGAATGGCTGACAAAAGGGGAAACTAGTGAGTGGACAGACTATCCTATGACTAAGTGCCAACAGGCACGAAACGAGTAAGGAGTTCTTGTTTCTTGTTCACCACACATTGAAGTGTGTTATTTTAATATGCCTTAATAAAGTATTGGATTTTATTTCAACCTATTTCCCTCGAGTGCTGCCCAATTGGTTCTTTTGGATTTTGTATTTGCGGTATGCACGACCGCTGGCGTGCACCACGTCACAGTGTCTAGTACCTCCCCAATCATTTACAGCTTTGTTTGGCAGTGAGCGAGAGACGGCGTCGGACCTCTGAGCAGCGTATGGGAATTCTTTAACCGCAAAACAACCACATTTGGTTGAAAAACATGTTGCTTTTGTGCATTTTTATTAATAAACTATTATAGTTTATACTATTTAAGTTTGCTGCTGTTTTAATGGACACCTCCCTGTGATACTACTAAGACCTGCAGTCACCTACCCTGGAGATCATCACAAGTTACTGAGTTGTTGGTTTCAGTTTTCTGGGCGGACTGACAGACTCCAGTCAGCGTTCATAGCACCTAGATATACATTTTTCTTGATGAATACAGTTATTACTTTCCTTTTTCCCACTAGATGTTATACATTTGCACACTATGTCGTTTCATTTTAAGGTATTTTATAGTCTTGTAGGGATGTGGAAATGGCAGCAGCTTTCACTGTTTAATACTTTCAGTATTCAGTTATTTTCCGAGCCGGATATACTCTTGTACAAGTAAAACACACTAAGATCTGGATTTGCACAAATTTTAGTGTGCTTCACTTGCACAATAGGACAGTTAGCTCTGAAAAGAGCCGAATACCTAAAACAACCTACTAGTAGGGATATATCGGAGCGGCCGATTATTAGGACCGATATTTTGAATTTCTGAAATAACCGGTATCGGCCAGAAAATTACCGATATGGAGCAAAGCAAAAGAAATTTAGCTCTGTATACTTCAGGGAAACTATGTAGTTTTAAGTGACACAAATCATCTATATAACATACTGTATAAGCTGGACATAGCATAACATCTAATAATAAATAGCACTGATAACAGAGTCCAAGCCCAGGTGTTCCAGGGAGCTCAGTTACCAACTACCATACCCCCAATGGCAGGCCTGTAGATGGACTTGCAGAAACAAACATATATGATATGTGAAATGGAAAATGTGATCTTTAAGTGGCACTTAAGGCTACATAGTTTCCCTGAAGTACACAGAGCTAAATTACTTTCGATTTGCTCATAGGGGTGAGCAATACATAAAATCAATCTGCTTGCTAATTGCTGTCACAAATAGAACATTGTTGCATTCTGATAATTTTTACACATTTGCAAAACATTTCACTAAAGCTGCTATATTTGATGATTCTTTAATTTCAATATTTTATTTTCCCCTTTCATGGGCATATAAAAAAAAAAAACATTAAAAAAATGATAGTTCAGGCACATCAATTAAAGGGACAGTTTGTTTTTCCCTTAATGTGTTTCCAATTACTTTTTTTACCAGCTGCAGAGTATAAATTGCATGAGATTTTTTAAGGTTTGTGTATAAAATGGGTTGAGCTGGTTGGTATAATCAGATCTCATTACTTTATCACATTGTGTGCATATACCTGTTTCTTTATCTTATATCTGTCCATAAACCAATCACCAATACTTGGAGAGAACAAAGGAAAATTAACATTTTATTACCTTATCTCTTCTATACCACCCCCACCACCCCGGGATTGTAATTTCTTCTGCTGGCTGTGTTAACACAGCTTGGCCTCAAGGCCAAAAACTTTCAGGATGGATGGGGATACCACAGGCTAAATAAACTAATTCAAATACCAAAATAAGTTTAATGGAAATACTTGGAAACAATTTGATACACTCCAGCAGGTAAAGTGGATCGATGGGAAAAAATTAAAGGGGAGAACATTTTTGAGTAAACTGTCCCTTTAAATGTCCACAACAACAAACCTTGAGTAGAAAGCTATGCAGTATAGACTAGTATCATTATGCTCTAGCAGTGGATAACAATGCTCTGACCATTAGGTGGCGCTGTTACACATGTATAAAACTGCCCATAAGTGACATAATAAAGAAACTCCACTCCTCAGTACCAGGGAAGGTATTTGCAATCCAGTCAATATATGCGGTTATTAAAAAATAAAGCAAATAAAAGAAATCCAACACTGATATTCCAGCATGCCCTTTCTTTCCCTGTCAAGTGGCAGTATATATATATATATATATATATATATATATATATATATATTTTTTTTTTTAAACTTTACTTTTAACCCTTATCTGTAAAGTGTACCAAGTGAGCATTTTTTAGTGAAGTGGCAGCAATATATGAAAGGAAAAAAAAAACATAAGCCGTTTAACAGAACATGCAGAAATGTTATGCTTTCTGCACTATAATGTTTTTCTACTTGACGGAGTATTAAAGAAATCGTGTAGTGTCTAGATTTGCAATAGTGACTTAAATTTATTTTATATCAGTGTGCAGTTTAAAAGGGATTTATGCAATTTTTCTATGTTTTGGGAAGACATTTAATAAGTTAATTTTCAGGCACTTTATTTTTCCCAGTTGTTTACTTTTAATGTTAAAACATGTTCAGTTTATACCAGATTTGTGTAGAAATTGTGTTGATTTTTCAAAACTAAATGTACAGAATATCAGCCCCTGGTATCGGCCTGAAAGGCGGTCAATAATCGGTATCGACCGTGAAAAAAAAAACGATAACGGTCTATCCCTACAACTTCCGCATTCTGCAGTGAACTAAACTGTCAAATGCACATCCCTATTGTCTAGTAAATGTGTGCTTTCGGCTTTAGACAAATACAAATTTGTCCAAATTTATACGGATTTGGCATATCGTCCAAGACAAGAACAGCTGAATACATTATTGGACAAAACAGATAAAGAACGAATGATTAACCAAATAAATGTTGTTCATTTGTGCAGTGTGGTGCCAAAAAGTGCAAGAAGATGGTGAGCTATATTGTTTGGGTATTCAACTCCATTATTTGTAATGGTGCACAGGGGGTCCAACAATTAATTTGCCTATTGTCCCTGTCCAATCCTGCCATAGTATTACCAATGATTGAATTTTAATCAGTGTACTCAACAATACATTTTGAAGCAGCTGGGTGGGGGCAGTGTATTATTTTTCTAATAATTATATAATCAGCTATTCAAAGCACAAATGAATTGCATAATTTAACATAAATGTATTTAATGATATGTGCAATACAAATTGAACATTTATAATACTGGCTAATTTTATCTTAATATTGGCTAAAATTTCAGCCAGTGGTCAGGAAAAATCAGATTGGTGGTGCACCCGCTAAAAAGATCCTGGGGAGAACACTGTTAGGGACAGCAAATTTGAGGTTTTAGTCATACAGGCTCTTGAATTCAAGACTTAAAAGGGATACTAAAACCACATTGTCTTTCATGATTGGGTTAGAGCATTTTTAAGCAACTTTCCAATTTACTCCTATTATTTTTTCATCGTTCTCTTGGTATCTTTATTTGAAAAAGTAGGAATGAAAGCTTTGGAGCCAGCCTATTTTAGGTTCAGCACCTGGGTTGCGCTTGCTGATTGGATAGCTAAATGTGTTGGCTCCTAAGCTTTACATTACTGCTTTTGAAATAATAATTGCAAGACAAAGAAGAAATTGATAGGAGTAAATTAGAAAGTTATTAAAATTGCAAGCTTTATCTGAATCATAAAAGAAAAAATTTGGGTTTAGTATCCCTTTAATCAAAATAGCTGTGTGGCAGCAACACAAACAACCATGTTGTTTGAAAAGCAAACTGTATGACATATATACAGGATACATTAGTATTTAAAAAAGGGACATTGTACACTAGATTTTCATTAACATTATGGTGGAGATGAAAAATTGAGATTAAAATCCTCCATGCCTCAAAATTAAATCAATACAAATATTTGCATAGGAAATTAACCCAATTCTGTATTGCTGCAATAATCCTGTTATAAGGATTGCAGTGTTAAAACAGTATTTGAAGCAAAAAAACTGAGAATTTGCATATCTAATTTCCATATCTTACCCAGAATTATCTTGTGCATTGGTAACATTGTATATGGATTATTTATGGGGAATAGTAAGTGGGGAATATTGCCTAGATGTGCTAATTTCCTATGCAAATATTAATATTGATTTCATTTTGAGGCATGGAGGATTTTAATCTCAATTTTTCATCTCCACCATAATTTTAAAGAATTTTGATTTAACCCTGAAAGTATCTTTACCAATGCAGCAACCAGAAATCTGTCTCCTACTGATGAGTTCTAAAAAGAACGAAACAGGCTGTCTAGTGAGTGATTTCTGTATTGCTGCAATAATCCTGTTAAAAGGATCACTGTGTTAAAACAGTATTTGAAGAAAAAAAAACTGATAATTTGCATATCTAATTTGCATATTTTACCCAGAATTCTCTTGTGCATTGGTAACATTGTATATGGATAATTTATGGGGAAATGTAAACGGGGAATCTTGTCTAGATATGCTAATTTACTATGCAAATATTTGTATTGATGTAATAAATATATATGCGCATTGTGCTGATTTTCAGACTCCTAACCAAGACCCAAAGTTTTAGATGTATACTGATGTCTTCAGATTCCTGTGGCTCCTGTTTGTATAATCTGTCTTTTTATATGCAGGGAAGGGAGGAGGGGGGTCTGCTGTTCCTGTATTCCCAGCACATTTCACTGGACGTCTCAGCCTAACCTCACCAACAGTTCGATGTTGGGAGCTTCTAACTAAGCTTTTATACTGAATTTTTAAATCACTATCTGTGCATAGTCTTCTATATAGTAGTGTCTATTACATGCAGTTATATGTAAATTGGTGTACACTGTCCATTTAACCCCTTAAGCAACATTATATTTGGGTTTAAAGGCCCTTCCTTCTCCTTAAGCCAAACATAAGTCAACCCTAGCCCTTCAGCTACATTTGACATCAGCAGACCTCCCAACTGCCCCTATTTGTGAGACTATCCCAGATTCTGAGCACTGTCCCTCTGAGAAAGCCACATATCCCGCTATATAGAATTTCCCATAGCCCCACCCACAAACAACCCTGACAGATTACTCAGAAATAACCATAATCCCACCCATGATCCCTCCCAAAACAGCTCCACCCACAAAATTGTGAAAGGCTCCTATCAACCTCCTATGTTACCAATACCTATCTAATTCTCAGCAACAAATGTTGGGAGGTATGCATCAGTGTTGTTACGAGCCTTTGTATATTAAATGTTTACAAACGTTATTACATTTTTAGTAATTGTATATGCAAATCATATAGCCAATATAAACATAAGGATTACAGAAGGTCTGATTATATATATATATATATATATATATATATATATATATATATATATATATATATATATATATATATATATACACACATATATATACATATACACACACACATACACACACACACACACAGTCCAGACAGGACAGGACAGCACAATCTTACCCCTTCCGTTAGAACTGCTAAGGTGCACTGCTATAAAGTGCATAGAATATACAAAGAAGGAGCAGGCACTCACTGGACTTTATAAAACATCCTTTTATTCCCAATGTTAAACATGTCTGTTTAACATTGGGAATAAAAGGGTGTTTTATAAAGTCCAGTGAGTGCCTGCTCCTTCTTTGGATATATATATATATAGATATATATATATATATATATATATATATATATATATATAAATAAAAGCACACACAACATTGAGAAGCTGTTGCTTTCTAGTTTCCAATGGACAACATTCCCTACTATCCATGCCACAAGATCTTATCAGATAAATATACGAGACCAATGCAATTTCAAAAACTGTGTACAAAAGGAAAACATTTAGTAAACAGTGACGACTTCCTGTTCTGTAGAATAAAACGTAAGACTATTTGACTGCAGATTACAGTTTTATGCAATAATAACATTTTCACGAGTTAAATATATATTACTTTATAGAAAGAGTCCGTTAATTTATAAATAACCAAACCAATTTAACGCGAAGAGTTTTTACAAAGTATTACTAAGCCAACCATGGAGGATGTCACAAACTTTACACAGTGTCTTTGCAATCCTTATCTACGCCCTGGAAAAATAATACAGGCAGTATAAGGCGCATTATGATACAAATAACAAGGTACACACATAATCACCATATCACCAGCAGATCCCTATCCAGTACCGCCAAGGATATCAGCACAGCTGCTTCAGCTTTAGAAAAAACAATGCACCACGGGAAGAAAAGCAACAGTGTCACGCAAGGGACGATGGGATATTGAGTTCTATATAAAAGACGTCTCTCGCTATGGTAAAAACCGAATCGTCTTCCTTTCCTTAGCTGCCTGGCGTGTCTGACTGCCCCTCCCCAGGAGTGTGAAATTTACAGCGTATGAATGTCACCAATCAGAGTAAGTCTACGCATAGAGTAGTTTATTGGTCCCACAGCGCTGGAGGAGGGATGTTGTGTTGGACAGCAAGCACAGATTCCTATATAAGTTTAGGAAGCTCTGGCGTAATAACTTAGTTTACATTTTTAACATCTATGGGGACTTTAGAGTGGAATTTTAAATTGAACTTAGCATGGGCAAAATACTCGTTTTAACTTTCAAATATACGTCCTTTAACACTTTTTAAACATTGAAAAGTTATTTAAAAAGAAACTCAAAAGTTAATTTCATATAGAGTTAAACCAATAACTATATAAAAATTTACTCCGTTTTATAATATAAGATAACTTAAAAAGGTAAATGAGAATATCTTTCAAATGTAACAGTTAAATCAAAATGTTTTAAACTACTTTCCAATTCACTTCAGTTATCTAATTATATTTTTTCTCTCTGTATCATTCTACAGACAGGATAAACACGATGTGGATCTTTCCAAATTCCATCGCAAATTGTGGGGTGCATACGTGCCCCATATTTACCAATGTTGCCCCCCCATACCATCGTGCAACTAATTGCGTGAGAGTAGGAATTGTAAATCACACCGGTAGAAAGAATTTTCATCCGCTAAATCCAAGTTGGCGAGACCCACCTGAAGTTAGACACTTAGGGCAAGACTACATATGCGGCGGCGTTTGCAAAAGTCGGCGAAGCCAGTTTTTCAGCGGTTTTGGTATCGCATATACAGCGCCGCATATAAATGCATATATATGTCCCCCGTTGCCCACAACATAGAACCGCGTCGCAAATCGGTATCACATATTCAGTGCAAGGACTTACGTGGCAAAAATTGAGAAATTTTACTCCATTTTCACCTGTCCACACATAGGCAAGCGCAGCAAGACTTGAGCTGAGTATGTGAGCACGGTAACCCCCTGAAAAAAAGTAACTAACACCTAACGCATGCACAATATCTATCTACCTGTCAACCGTCAACCCCTACCGCAATAACTAATAAACTATATTAACTCCTAATCCGCCAACCCCCACATCACAAAACATCTAATTAACCCCTAATTCGCCAACCCCCCACAACGCTATATACCTAATAAAGTAATTAACCCCTAAACCACCATCACTCCACAACGCAATATACCTTAATAAACTATTAACCCCAATCCACCATTCACCCATATCGCAAAGTACCTGCTAAAACTATTAACCCCTAAACCGCCACCCCCCACCAATGCAATAAACTTAATTAACCTATTAACCCCTAATCCGCCATTAACCCACATCACAACAAACCTAATAAATTTATTAACCCCTAATCTGCCAAACCCCCACAACGCAAATAACTAATTAAATTACTAAACCCTCTAACCTAACACTCCCTAAATTAACCCCAATTACCTAAATTAAAAAATACTGTTAAAAACAATTAAAAAGGTATTATTTAAAAATAAGAAAAGCTTAAAATTAAATTAATCTAAGATTACAAAAATTAAAAAAGTCTAACATTATATAAAATAATAATGGAATTTTTGAAAGGCGCTAATTACAGCTGAGGGCTATTGCTTATTTTGATATTAAAATATATAAAAAGGTATTAATTACCATGTATCACATATATAAACTTCTATGGGTTATGTTAAATACTTTATATGTATAATAAAACACAATCTGCAAGTTAAAACATTTAAATGAATATCTAATTAATGTATGGTACAATAAAGAATAAAAAATGAATAGCAGGGGGGCGGAGCCAACTGCCATGCTGTAAGGACGTTTGTGTGTAGATCTCTGCTCACAAATCCAAAGTTTATTTGTATTCAGCTGAAGCACAGCAGACAAACCACTGTTTTTATATCCTAAGCTTGCAGCTAAGATATATATTAATCTCCTAAAAGCTGAATTTGGCAAGTCTCTAGCCTATTTTTCCTACGCTGACTAAAGGCCCAAACAAGTTACCGGACAGCAGTAACATATACACCTTGCACTCCGGAGGGTCGGGGATCCGCTCCGGAGTGCTTTCAACAAAGAAGTCAGCCTCATCGGGCAGAAAGATCGCTTATAACACCAGGAGTGTCTGCAACGGAAAGAATACAAGTTGCGGCTGTGTCATTAAAGTTGCCGACTAGAAGACACCGTCCCTGAATAGAGCTGGCCCCACATTCTGCCCGACCGAACCTGTGAAAATACAAGGAGTGAAGTACTTAAGGTCCGGTCGGAGGGTCACAAGAGTAAAGCCCAGAAGGTACTTTCCCTGAAACCGGAGCTACCGGATAACACTGGACCCTGCGGTAAACACTGGAGAGGTAAATTTTCTGAATTGGGGTCTCTATTTATTAAGTGTGAAAGCTGGTTCATGAAAAGGACATATGTTTTAACAGAAGGGAAGGATATTACATGTGATTGAGACATAGACTTTGGCAGTTTAATCTAACAAGTGAAAGGGCGCGAAAATCCGCCATTTCTTCTTCCCGTGCATTGTAACCCCCCAGCGCATTAGCCTGAACTGTGTGGATAATATAACAGCTTTTGCGGCAGACAAGGGGTGGTGATAAATTATTAATTCAAGATCCTACCTGAAAACCTTATTGGTTATAAGAGACTGTGTTTGACATAGACACCAGAATATATATCAGTTCTTTACTGTTCTCATTCAGTGCTGATAACAAGCTTGCAGAAACTAAAGACTATAACAAATATTCTGGAAGGTGGTGTTTTGTAACTCTCATGTAGTTATCCTACATCCTAGCTTCAAGGACATAGGGTTGAATACTCTGTTGAAAATTTTTCTGTATTATGGTCACTGCACTATTTTAATAGAAGTTTCAGCTTTCACAGCCCTAATACATAGCAATAAACACCCCTGCAAGTACTGCTCTCAAAAATTTACCTATTTAACATATAACCTTTGAATAATTGAAGGAAGTTGCAGCATGTCACCACACTAGAATGCTATGATAGGGGAGAGGTAGGGGTGCTAGGCAACAGGGATAGCACTCTAGGAGTTGGCATAACAGCCAGAATAAGAAATCATTCTCACCAAGGAATCAAACAGTTCTGAAAACAGCTTAATCACAACCTGCAAACTCACTGGTAGTAAGACTTCTATCAGCTGGTTTAAAATGGCTCATTCTAATAAGAAAAAGCATCAACAAAGGATGGGAGAAGGTCCTAAACGCACGGTTGCAGATCATTTTAATAGTAGAATTCTCTCTGACAGAGAAGGCTCTGATGAGGAATCCAGGGACTCACACACCTCATACAAGGATGTAGCGGATCCCGAAACTCAGTCTAAAGCAAAATCATCTCAATCTGACTCTAAGGTCCTGGAGTCAATCAATGCTCTATCATCTAAAATAGACACACATTACTCCTCCTTAAGAAGTGAAATTCAGAACTCTGTAGCAGATCTCAGAAGAGACCTTAACACACAAAATGAAAGAACAGAAGCTATAGAAAGGAAGCAGGAGGATATGGCTGTTGATCAGGCCAACATACTATCCTACGCCCAAGCTTTGGCAGAAACCATCAGTGATTTAGAATGTAAAATGGCAGACATCGAGGATAGGTCCAGAAGGAATAACGTCAGGATTAGAGGGATAAAGGAAGATGTTGGCCTCTCAGAATTACCTGCATACCTACTGACCTTATTTAAAGATCTGCTGGGCCCTTTTCAGGATTCTGATGCTTTGATAGACAGAGCTCATAGAGCCCTTAGACCGAGAACTATGGATGCAGACTTACCTAGAGATGTTATCATACGCCTCCATTATTTCACTTTTAAAGAAAGATTGATGAGAGCTTCTTTCTCCAACAAATCATTCAATGAAAGGTATCCAGGAGTGCAACTGTTCCCTGACCTGTCTTCATTCACTTTAGCAAAACGGAGATCGTTTGCACCAATTACCCTTTGTTTGAGGAAAGCTGGCATTAACTATAGATGGGGTTTTCCCGTGAGACTTTTCTTTCAACATGAAAATAAAAATTATGTTATCTCTTCATTGGAACAAGGATTGAGCCTGATGACAACTTTGGGCATGAAGCAACAGGATGTGGGTCTGAACCCTACATCAGCCCCCCAGAGAGATATGAGGCCGTCGGCGGCTGAATGGCAACCCTTATCAAAAAGACAGAATAAACAACAGGATAGAGCCCAGTTAATTCCAACAGAGGACTGAGATCTTTTCTTTGTAAGTTACTACTTCAGAAGTTCAACGTGAGGATCGTCACGAGTTTTTGCCCTCCCGGAGTGTCACTAATAGACATGGATGATTCACCTTATTGAAATTTATGGACAAGTCAATATGTTCTTTAGGTATTAAGTATAGTGTAATAATGTTATGCTCAAACCTAATTAGAAATAAGGATGTAACTGAAATGCTAAGGTTTGGTGACATGCCTACCATATTATAGAAATAGGCCAAAGAAACAGGCTGACAAGGCCAGGTAAGGTCTTTCCTATATTATAAAGTTTTATGTTATCCTTGTTCTTGTTTTTTTTTTCTATTTGGTTTTTGTTATTTCACAGGTTCTTGCTCCTTGAAGGTTACAATATGACCAGTGGTAAGCTCTAGGTATATTATTGTTTGCTACTATTTAGACTTATGTTTTAGGCTGGTTAAATGTTGACTTCCATGAATATTGTTGACTACAATAATAAATGTGAAATCATTCTATGTGTAACACGAGACTGTATTCTGATATACATGAAGATGCAATGTATGTACCTATACAGTTTCCATATTTTAGCCTAGTTGCAGAGTTAACCCCTACACTAACTCTCCCCATTATATATCTTCTATATATATTTTCACTAGACCCTACTTTAAATCATTTCAAATATTTACTTCTTTGTAAAAGGAATTGTAGGTTATCATAATTTAGACCATACAAGGTATATCCGCTCCCCCTCCCTATTTTTTTTATTTTTTCTTATATATAGTCTTAAGGAGTATTTCTGAACAACGTTCGGGAAGTTTTATTAAGATTAGACTCCTTAGTTATTGCTCACCCCTATTGCTGGTGAACAAACAAGCGGTGTTAATCCGCTAACAATAAAGTATTGACATAAGTAGCCTTTTCTTTTATACCATTATAGAAAATACTGTAAATTGTATATAAAGGCAATATATTACTAGTAGAAAGAGTGTTCTTTAATATATAATATCTTGTTATACCTCTCTATATATTTGTAACAGTTTTGTTAGATCCCCTTCACCCCCCTTTTTTTTTTTTTTTTTTTTTCTCCTTCACCTTCTTCTTTCTTTCCTTTTCTCTCTTCCCTCTCTGTCATCTCCCTTTTTTAGACCTCCTCGATCCCAAAGATGTCTGGCTTAATATTTCTCTCACATAATACGCAGGGTTTAAATTCCCCGACCAAAAGAAGTCTCTTCCTTAATCAGCTCAGAAGAAATAAAATTGATGTGGCATTTATTCAGGAGACTCATTGGCTACAGCAGAGAGGTGAGATATTTAAATTCCGAAATTATTCACATACCTATGGGGCCTCCCACCACACAAAATCTAGAGGAGTCGCTATCCTAATTAGGGATTCAGTAAGCTTTGAAGAAATTTATAGTGAAGTGGACGTCCAGGCGCGATACATTCTCCTAGTTTGTAAACTTAATAATATACTTTTTACCTTGGTTAATATTTATGCCCCCAATATAAAACAAATGAAATTTCTTCACAGGGTTCTCCGACGAGCAATGTCCATTAGACAAGGGGAACTTTGCGTAGGAGGTGATTTTAATCTTATCTGGGACCCCGATATCGATAAACTGGCGCCCCCCACAACCAAAAAAGATAGATCTTCACAGTCTAAGGCAGGTGCATTTAGGAGGATGATGTACCAATTCCAATTATATGATGCATGGCGTTCATGTAACACCACCACACGAGACTACACATTCTATTCAAATCCTCATAGATCGTTTTCTAGGATAGATACCTTTTTTGTCACAGCTAGACTTTTGGATAAAACAGATAGTTCCAAGATCCTCCCGATTTCTTGGTCCGATCACCACTCAGTAACATTACAGTTAGGCCCGATGGTCCCTAATGAGGGATATACGTGGAGGTTAGCAGACTGGCAGATCCAGTCCCCACCAGACATACAAAACTCCACTGAGACTATTATAGAATTCCTGAAGTTAAATGATGATGGCCAAACAAGCTCCCAGAACCTCTGGGCAACTCTTAAAGCATACATACGAGGCCACTACATTAAATCTGCGGCTAAAGCAAAAAGAATGAGAGGGGGCACATTAGCTGAATTGACATGTAGATTAAGGAAATGTCAGATGAAACTTTCTGGAGCATACTCTGCTGATGTAGATAATCAAATACAAATTTTAAAAAAACAGATCAGACAACTAGAACTCCTGAGGGTGCAGATAACTTTAGATAAGTTCAAACAGAAATTTTATTATTGTAATAATAAGCCTACCACCTTTCTAGCAAATAAGTTACGAAACAGAGTAGCCCAAAAACGAATAGTATCTCTAAACAAGAATAATACTACTATTACAACCCCAAAAGAAATTGGTCTTGCTTTCGGTGAATTCTATAGGTCACTGTACAATATTCAATCCCCACATGATAACACAGAATCTTTGACAGAAATTATCAGGTCTTTTTTGAAAGACCTGGAGCTCCCCACTCTGACAGAAGATAATATGAATCTCCTAAATGGTCAAATCTTGACCGAAGAAGTAGAACTAGCAATTAGGCAGCTTAAATTAGGGAAAGCCCCTGGCCCAGACGGGTACACGGGGCAATTTTATAAAACTTTTGCACATCTAATTACACCTATTTTACTCAGATTTTTCAACGAAATTATGAAACAGGGGAAAGTGGCACCGGAGTTTCAGGAAGCAAATATAGTTACACTATTAAAACCTGATAAAGATCCTACAGAATGTGGGAGTTATAGACCTAGATCATTAATAAATTTGGACACTAAATTATACTCTAAAATTCTAGCTAATCGTTTAGCTAAAGTAATACCAACAATAATACATGGGGATCAAGTGGGGTTTGTACCAGGTCGGGAGGGACCAGATAACACCAGAAGATTGGTACATATTATGTCGGAGGCTAAGAGGAGAAGGGTTCCCCTCCTCGCCCTGTCATTAGATGCAGAAAAAGCGTTCGACAGGGTGAGGTGGGGTTACTTATGGGAAGCCATGGAGGGTTTTGGTGTCCCAACTCAATTCATTAGGGCAGTGAGGGCCCTGTACTCTCACCCTACAGCGGTAGTAAGAGGTGTTGGTTTTCAATCAGAGAAAATCTTGGTATCTAATGGAACTAGGCAGGGGTGCCCCTTGTCACCCCTGCTGTTTGCGTTAGCCATCGAACCACTAGCCCAGGCAATTAGAAGAAATGAAAAAATTGAAGGCATAACTTTTAGAGACTCCACACATAAAATTGCGCTTTTTGCAGATGATGTCACTCTAGTGTTGACCTCCCCCGAGACATCTTTACCACCCCTCATGGATATCATTAGATTATTTGGTGAAATAAGCTTTTATAAATTAAATATGTCTAAAACAGAAGCGTTAGCAATTGAGATTCCGAATTCAGTAGTTGTAAGTATTAAAAGAAGTTTTGACTTTAAATGGATAGATAATGGTATAAAACACTTGGGAGTATACCTGAGCCCAGATATGGCCACAGTTGTAAAAAGAAACTTTACAGACAGAATGCAAGAGTTCAAAAAGCTTCTGGGGTCATGGGAGTATTCAGAAATTTCGTGGACAGGTAGGATTGCCGCCATAAAAATGTCCTTTTTACCGAAAATCACGTATCTTTTTAGATGTATTCCTATTCAAATTCCCAGATCAATAATCAACCGATTACAGAGTATGATCTCAGCCTATATATGGAGGGGTAAGAAACCAAGGATTTCTGGAAATATTATGCAAAGAGCATATAAACAGGGAGGCTTAGCACTACCTAATATCTTAGCATATCATGATTCGGCTAGATTCTCACATATTTTGGGGTGGAGTACTGCAGACTCCAGCTCCAGATGGCAAGATGTGGAGAGAGACATTATCCCGCCGACCATGAAGTTGACAGACCTAATCTGGATTCCTGCCCACTACCGAAGCAAACTGGGAATAGCACAACCAATAATTTTAGACGCCCTTAAATTTTGGGATAGGAATAGGCATAGAACACATATAGCCCCACATCCGTCTCCCATTCACCCGGTAGTTAGCGTCGCGTGGTGTCTTCAAGAGTCACACATGAATATCTGGTTAAAACTAGGCAATATCTTGGTTGAAGACATCAGTGAAGGGACAGATCAATCTTTTCTTGATTCCTTTATGCTAAAATACAACATCCCTAAAAAATATTATTTAGAAACACTTAGACTACTCGGTTTTTTAAGAAGTTGGGGACTGCAAATAAGCAACTGGAGAGAAAGAACTAAATGGGAAATATGCTGGTCTACAAATAGTAAACCTAGGGGGATGATGTCCTTTTTGTACTCTTTATTGATGGGAGAACAAACACCAGTGAAAGCCATTTCCCAATTAGCATGGGAGAGAGATCTACGTGAAACTTTTGACCTTGATGTTTGGTACAGAGAGATGATGTTAACTAAAAAATATCTTCATTGTGCTACTCTTTGGGAACTCCAATATAAAATAGTCCACAGATGGCACTTAGTACCCAAGCGACTTCACCAATTTTATCCAAATTCTTCTCCTGCTTGTTGGAGAAATTGTGGACAGATAGGTTCATGGATGCATGTGTGGTGGGAGTGCCCTAAGATCAGGTTATTTTGGAGGACATGTGTGAAACTCCTAGGGGATTTACATTATAATCTACCCTTCTCACCGGCCCTTATCCTGTTACACTTGGGCTCTCCTAGAATGCCTTTACCGAGAAAAATTTTCCTGATTTATTTTCTTACAGCTGCCAAATTGATTATTGCTAGGAAATGGAAACAGGAACTACCTCCTTCCATTCAGAATGTCATTGAACAACTCAATCACATGAAACACATGGAACAATATGTATATAACTTAGCCGGGAAGATTGACCTACATTTCATGATATGGGAGGGTTGGATAGCATTGTTTGGCAACTGATTGAGTAAACACAACTAATAATAGCTAATAGTAACTTAGATAGTGCACTCAGCGTCCCTACCCCCTAAATTTCCTATCCCTATTCTTCTTCCTTCCCTTTCCCCCCCCCTCCCTTTTTTTTTTTTCCATTTTTTGACAAATTGAGAGGAGAAAGAAAATTGAAACTTATTGATTTACCTTCTTAGGTTACAATAAGGGCTACTTGATTTAACTTCCTACACTATGCTATTTGATTGTTAATACATTGAAAAAATTTTGCACGTTTCATACTATAAGTTGTATAGGTTTTTCTGGATGTAAAAACTTCAACTAATTTAAAGTGTTATAATATATGATATATTGAAAAAAGAGGAAATACAGGAGTATAACTATTATTCATATTAAATGTTTATAGACGCTGTAATTATTTTGTTTTATCATAATAGATGAGATATGAATATGAGTAATTTGCTTTAACTTATGTAACACCCGTCAAATGTATACAAAATGTATGCTTTGTTTTTGCTTTATCTGTATTGTATTTCTTCAAAAAAAAAAATTTTGATTTAAAAAAAAAAAAAATGAATAGCAATTTGTGGCCACAACTATATTACGCTTATACCATTCTTAGATAAAGAGACAATGCTGATCTAAATGCTGAATCTAAACATTGTATCTATTAGTGACTGACGTAATTTCAAAAGTGCAATGTGTAATATAGAATTTATACAATAAATTTCCCTCTGTTGTACAGAACAATAAGAATAAGGATCGTTTGTTACAAAAAAAAAAATTATGATTCTAAAATGAAGCAATAAGTTTCAAAATGTCCGTGTATGTATTTAATCCTGGTTCATATCAATATTTGAGATGTAACCATGCATATTTTTAATCATCAATGTTGATATAAATAAAGATAATCTCCGGAATAGGTGTAGTCAAATATCAAGGTATGAAAAAGTTCATAAAGTGCAATTCTTAGACCCGTGCAAATAACCAGTTTCCTCCTGGCTCTTTCATCCAGTTTGGAGCAACGTCCTGATCCAGAGAGGGTCTGTGTTGTACCGGATACCTTCCATTTGTCAATAATAGACTTCACTGTGCCTTTAGGCTTTGTTAAAGCCTTTGATATTTTCTTGTATCCATCTCCTGACTTGTGCTTGTTGACAACATTATCCCAGAGATCTTTTAACAGTGCCTTGACACTCATAATTGATAGTTTGCTTCAGTTGCACTGCCAGGGACTGAGATGCTCCAGGAAAGCTATTTTCATGCTAAGCTAATCAATATGCCCACAGCTGTTCACAGTTGAAGGTCAAATGGCTTTGTGTGTGCCATTGAGAAGGTGATTAGCTACACCTGATTTAAGTTTACAAGTAATTTTATGAGGGGGTGATCCTTTTTCCAACTCCGCGATTCTGTTTTTGAATTGTCTTTATTTCAGGCACCAAAGCAACAAAATGTGATTATTTTCAAGGGGGGTGATTCTTTTCAATACCCACTGTATACAGCTTTTATTGATATTTCTTTTAACAAAATGATGGAGCGTTCTATGTTATACGAGTGTGTGCACTTGCCTGGTGTGTTTATAGTTATTATGGAAGAATGTGAATTTCAATGAGAGAGGCAATTCTGGCATTTTTGTTCTGCATTGGTTTAACCATTATTATCCACTCTTTTGTTAAAGGGATAGAAAGGTCAAAGTTGAAATGTGCATGGGTGCATTTATATTTTTAAATGTATTTTTGTAATGTGCATCCATTAGAAAAATGCTTCTATTAAGGGTTATTACTGTTGCACGAGCCCATGCACCAGTATTTAAAGAGACAGTATACACCAATTTTCATATAACTGCATGTAATAGACACTACTGTAAAGAATAATATGCACAGATACTGATATAAAAATCCAGCATAAAACTGTTTAACAACTTACTTAGAAGCTCCCAATTTAGCTCTGTTGAAAATGTTAGCTGGAACACCCACTGAAAGTGGATGTATAGCAAAAAGAGCAGACACTCCCCCCTTCTCCTTCATCTGCCTTTTGAAAAGACCCTTTATACAAACAGGAGCAAACTGAAGTAGGTAGACAACAGTCTACTTCTAAAACTTTGAGGCTTGGTTTGGAGTCTGCAAATCAGCGCAAAACTATACATTTAAATAAATAAATAACTGTATGGGCTATATAAATGGATCATCTACAAAACATTTATGCTAAGAAAAATTAGTGCATAATGTCCCTTTAAGAGAGCCGATGGTGCTATGTATTGCGCCTTTGAAGATTTAATTTGTTTATACAAGACAATGCTGCCTATCTGAGAAGGAGCTGTGTCTGAATATTGATTCACAAGCCCTCACAGCATACACCACTGAAAAACTGCAACAACTTTCACTAGAAGCATTTTTGCTAATGGAAGTAAATTGCAATAAATATGCTTATATTTAAAATTGAAATGCACCTATGCACATTCACCTTTTAAGCTTTCTGTCTTTTTAATTGTACCTATCCATATTAAATACCATTTCTTAACAAACGGATACCTTAAATGGATGCAGAAAATTACAATAAATAGGAATGTTATATTGAAAAATTGGGATATTTAAAAAATACATTGGGATTTCCCTGTTATCATAATTGATATTAATTGAAACATCACGTTTCACACTACACCGGCAAGGCCCTGATAACACCAGATGCCTGTTAAACATATTTTTCAAGGCTAAGCGGTTGGGGATTCCATGTGTCACCCTGTCGATAGACGCTGAGAAAGCCTTCAACAGGGTGAACTGGTTGTATATGTCCCAAACATTGAAGCAGTTTGGATTTTCCCACCTCTTTATTACCCAGATCATGGAGTTATACTCTGACCCATCGGCAACCGTTAGTGGAATAGGATTCCGTACCCCACCATTCCCCGTTACCAATATTACCCGCCGGGGTGCCCATTGTCTCCCCTTTTGTTTGCCCTTATGATGGAACCTCTTGCTGACGCAATCCCCACCAACCCACATATCAATGAAGTACAACTTCATAACACATCACAGAAATCGTCATTATTTGCAACTACCTCTAATTGTAGATGGCTTGAACTAGAACAGGCACACTTACCGCTTGGGGTTCTTCTTCAAGATCTCATCAGGCTCCCCAGACACAACAGGCGACATATACCCTTAGATAATTACATAATCAGCTCCAACATTAAATTCTGTGACAAGATCCACAACCTACCAATGATAGCTCCACATCCATCCCCTTCCCATACCATTTGTGGCCTCCTACTCACCCTCCCAGATATACACCCTAACCTATGGAACAAGAGAGACATATTCACAATCAAAGACCTCTATCTAACCAATGACTTTATACCTTTCCAGAGTTTTCTCTCCTATTACCACCCCCAAACACCCCTACATTTCGAATAATAGAGACTGTGCAGCTTCTTAAAGTCATAGGGATTCTTAAACCCCCACTCAGAACAAAAAAAGCCCTGGGAAACGAGATGGGAATCAGGTGTGACTACGTGGAAGCTACTAACATTCTCTTACCAATGCCTCCTAAATTCTCCTCCTTTCTTCAAATCCCCCCCATACAAAAATGGGGAAAAAGCACTGACATCAACTTTCTCCTTATCAATGTGGAGGAAGGCCATTATTTTAACCAAAAAGGCTATCCACTGTGTCACGTTATGAGTTATACCTAAAAAGTATTACTCCAATGGCATTTAACTCCTATACGGCTCTTCAAAATCTCCCACACTAATTCACCAAGTTGCTGGAGAGGTCTTGATGACCTAGGGACCTGCCCAAAGAACTCCCCATTGTGCCATCAAGCATTAAATTACTGTTCTACCAAACATATCCCCTTCACTACCTCTGTTGAAATAGGACTGTTCCACATACTTCCTACACATCTCTCACTCCCACAAAAATGTTTCTGTGTTTAACTGTTATTGGCAGTGAAGTTGAACTTGGCTCGAAACTGGTTACAACAACACATCCCCCCCCCCCCCCTGGACACAGGTAAAAGAGACTCTTACATACCTCAAAACTATGGAAGTCTATGTTTCCCAAGTTAACATTTCAGTAGATTTACATCTAGTTTGAGAGTAGAGCCCATCCTTAAACACAAACACTAGTATCTGAGATAGACTATGCCTTGCTACGATCTAGTATACACCACCTTAGACATTGCAGTAAAACACTTCACCTCTTTACCTTTCCAACTCCCTCCACCCCCTTCCATCCTTCTCCTTCCTTCCTTTTTTTTCTCTCTCCCCCCAGTGGAGAGACTGCTAATCTCTATCAAAGGCTTAGGTTACCCATTGCCTCTTTAATATTCATGTTTATACCTGTTCTACCGCTAAACTATAAACTACACTATATCTATGACTTTTTTTTACTTTCAGCCTGAATTAACCAATACTCTTTGTTTACTATTACATTCTATGATTGTATTATAAAGAAAACCTGAGGTTCAAATTGACTTTTGCAACTATTCTGTTTTATTGTATTTCCAGTATACATTATGCTTATTATATTGTTTCTACTGTTTTTACCTCAATAAAAACCATTTATAAATAAAACAAAAAATTGAAACGTCACTTTCCTCATATTATGATTGTACTCTGTAGAGCACTTCATCATCTGATACATCCATTACTTGACATATATTTATTTTATAAATGCATCCTGCAATACCCTTTTTTTACCCACTGATGCAGAGAGAGCCACTCTGTGACCCTCTCTGCATCGGCCAGCGATGGTGCCAATAATTGGTGGGTGGGAGCCATAGCAGGAAGGCGGGTAAGCAGCCCATCACTGGAGTAGTTCCGGCCGTTGTTTCCCGGGAGTGCTCAGAGGTAGGCGGGAGCGTGCCCAGTGCCCAAGGGAAGGGAGAGGGAGGGGGGAATAATTATTGGGAAAGGGATCTGGGAGGGGGTAGGATATTGAGGGGGGCAACTACACTATGGAATAATGGGGTTATAAAAAATAAAAACAATGAGCAAATTTGATTAGAAACTGGGCAGCTGCCAGTACCTAAGAGGGCCACAAATAGGAATTGGGGGAGCTTAAGAGAGCTGTTTGGGGGTTGTGGAGGTTAGGGGGGAACCTACACTACAGAAATTATATATATAAAAAAAGGCTTTCCTTTTAGTACTGGCAGACTTTCTGCCAGTACTTAAGATGGTGGTGACAGTTGTAGGGTGGGGGAGGAAAGAGAAGTGTTTTAGAGGGGTCAGGGAGGAATCAGGGGGTGGGATGTGTCAGGTGGGAGGCTGATCTCTACACTAAAGCTAAAATGAACCTTACAAGCTCCCTACAAGCTACCTAATTTACCCCTTCACTGCTGGGCATAATACAAGTGTGGTGTGCAGTGGCATTTAGCGGCCTTCTAGTTACCAAAAACTAATGCCAAAGCCATAATTGTCTGCTATTTCTGAACAAAGGGGTTCCCAGACAAGCATTTACAAACATTTGTGCCATAATTGCTTTTATATTGTACTCAATATGTATGTTTACAGTGTGTAACTTTTTTTTTGTTTTATAATAAATTGTGACATTTATATGTTTTGCGCTGTCTATTTATATTTCAATCTAATAGTTGAAATAAGAAGGTGATGTGAAACAGGTGAGGCAATCGTGTAATCATATTATTGGGGAGCCTCCAAAAAAAGGCCTAGTCCTTCAAGAGCAAGGATAGGTTGAGGCTCATATATGTGTGTGTGTGTGTGTAGTGTGTATGTATATGTGTGTGTATATATATATATGTATGTGTGTGTGTGTGTATATATATATATATATATATATATATATATATATATATATGTATATTTGAGGTGAGTGGGTATTTAAGGCTCTGGCTTATGTGAGGTGATTGTTGTCTGTTTGAAAACGGGGGTAATACTCTGAAACTTAACGATAAAGGATTAAAACATTTCCTTGGTTAAATCTGGTGAGTGCCTTCCTCATTAGTCTTTATTGGATCTCTTTGATGTGCACCCCGGTACTAAATGGTAACCGTGAGTGCTAGGCCATGCATGATATGTTAACTGCTTCTCTGCCTACAGCACCCGGCCTATAATATACAGTATCTTGAATACGCTTACACCTCATTTTTACTGCTTTATATATTATGTCGCAACTGGAGGCTATACCAGATAATGAGCCTATTCAGAACAAACTGACTGATACTACGGTCCCAGGAGCAAACCTGTTGCAATTTTCAGAAGAAGATGCAGTAGATATCCTATTTGAGTCACTGACTACAGGACCACTGGATAAACCAGCCACGCATATTCTGCTACACCTGCTTAAACTAAAGAGAAAGGATAAGGATTTAGAACTACACGGAAAATATCTCTCTGAATACTATCAGAAGCAATATATACCTAAAGGTTTCAGACTAAGGAATGTACCGAAAATTGGTAAAAATAACCCACTATTCTATGAAAAATGGTGCAACATTTTAAATAAGTGCTCTCTAGACCTTATTCTGCTGGTGATACAAGAAGTGAGAACATTGTTAGCGTTGAGTAAGATAGAGATTTTCAAATATAAAGAAGAACATGTACCAACTCTGATTGAAAAAGGTGAGTGTGACTGGGAGAATAAAATTAAAACTCAGATAGAACCGTACCAAAAAAACCTCAGATTTCAAGAATTGGAAATATGAGGCTGTGCTAGAGGACTACTGTGATAGAAGGGTTTATAAGTGGCTACTTAAACCAGAAGTGCGGCAGAGGTGGAGAGAGTATCGCCCCAGAAGTTTTAGGGCTAGGAGACCCCAGAATCTGACAACTATAGATACCTCAGGATCGGGTACCGACTCTGATAACCCACAAAGCATACAAAGTACCACTACTGCTTATTAAGAGAGAGGAGTAATCACCCGTTCAAAAAACGGGGGAGGCACCCACACTTGAGGAGAAGCAAACATAAGGGGCAGACCACCACACCAGAGGAGAAGGTGAAGGATAACAACCTGGTTATAAATATTAGCAGTAGAATAGTGACAGCCAAATATTACAAACTGCTGCTGTTTTCATTTGTACCAACTGGTCTAACAGAGAAGTTTGATCTGCATATAGACAGCTTATGTTTTCAACGGGTACTTAAGTTACACAAATTTTTTGGCCCTGACACAGGGGAATATAGCAAATTCAAAAGAAAAAGTAAATTTGACCCTGATAGCTTCAACAGCATCATCATGACCTTCACGAAGAAATTGGAAAAGGAACTAATTGATTCAATGCAGAATCCACAACAATATGGAGAGAGAGGGAGGCACTGAAGAGTTTAACCAAGGACGACTATATCGCTATAAGAAGAGTGGATAAAGGTGGGGCTGTGGTTATGGACTATGAATTCTACCAGAAGGAAATATTACAGCAGCTCAGTGATGCTGACACATGTCGGATATTGCCCGGTAACCCAACCTCACAGTTTAAGGTTTGGATAGATAAGCTACTTAACCCCTTAACGACGAGGACGTGCAGGGTACGTCCTCTAAAAAAAAGTCAGTTAATGACCAAGGACGTACCCTGCACGTCCTCGGTCTGGAAAGCAGGTGGAAGCGATCCTGCTCGCTTCCAGCTGCGTTCCGGTTATTGCAGTGATGCCTCGATATCGAGGCATCCTGCAATAACACTTTTTGGCCATACGATGCAGAAAGAGCCACTCTGTGGCCCTCTCTGCACCGGACATTGATGGCCGGTATCGTTGGTGGGTGGGAGGCTGGTGGCGGCCATCGATGGCCCTGGTGATGTGGAGGGGGCGGGATCGTGGGCGGGGATAGCCAGGGGCACGCACGGGGAGGCGGGCGCGTGCACGGGGAGGGAGCGGGTGGGAACCACTACACTACAGAAAGACTTGGGTTAAAAGTGGCAAAAAGGAGGGGAATAGATTTGGTTGGTCTGTGGGGGGGGGGGGGGGAGAAGCTACACTACAGAAAAAAACTAAAAAAAATAAATAAAACACATTCGCCTAGATTTAGAGTTTGGCGTTAGCCGTCAAACGCAGCGTTAAGGGGTCCTAATGCTGCTTTTTACCACCCGCTGGTATTTAGAGTCAGCCAGGAAAGGGTCTAACGCTCACTTCCCTACCGCGACTCCAGGCTACCGCAGATCCCCTTACGCCAATTGCGTATCTTATCTTTTCAATGGGATCTGCCTAACGCTGGTATTTGGAGTCTTGGGAGAAGTGAGCGGTAGACCCTCTACCGACAAGACTCCTACCGCCAAAAAAAGTCAGTAGTTAAGAGCTTTATGGGCTAACGCCAGAATATAAAGCTCCTAACTACTGTGCTACAAAGTACACTAACACCCATAAACTACCTATGTACCCCTAAACCGAGGCCCCCCACATCACCGCCACTATAATAAAAATTTTTAACCCCTAATCTGCGGACCGGACACCGCCGCCACCTACATTATACCTATAAACCCCTAATCTGCTGCCCCTAACATCGCCGACCCCTATGTTATATTTATTAACCCCTAATCTGCCCCCCCCCAACGTCGCAGCTACCTTATCTACACTTATTAACCCCTAATCTGCCGACCGGTCTTGCCGCCATTATAATAAATGTATTAACCCCTAAACCGCCGCACTCCTGCCTCGCAAACACTAGAATAAATAGTATTAACCCCTAATCTGCCCTCCCTAACATCGCCGCCACCTACCTACAATTATTAACCCCTAATCTCCTGCCCGCACCATCGCCGCTACTATAATAAAGTTATTAACCTCTAAACCTAACTCTAACCCTAACTCTAACACCCCCTAACATAAATATAATTTAAATTAAACGAAATAATATTCCTAAAATTAACTAAATTAATCCTATTTAAAACTAAATACTTACCTATAAAATAAACCCTAAAATAGCTGCAATATAGGAACAGCCAATAGAATGCGAGTTCAAAACGATTGGTTGATTGGATCAGCCAATCGGATTGAACTTCAATCTGATTGGCTGATTGAATCAGCCAATCAGATTTTTCCTACCTTAATTCCGATTGGCTGATAGAATCCTATCAGCCAATCGGAATTTGAGGGACACCATCTTGGATGACGTCATTTAAAGTACCAGGATGGATGAAGATAGAAGATGCCGCTTGGATGAAGATGTCTGCCGGTCCGGATGTCCTCTTCTGCCCGGATAGGATGAAGACTTCTGCCAGTCTGGATGTCCTCTTCTGCCCCATCGGATGAAGACTTCGGCCCGGCTGGGTGAAGACGACTCAAGGTAGGGAGATCTTCAGGGGGGTAGTGTTTATTTAAGGGGGGTTTGGGTGGGTTAGAGTAGGGGTATGTGGGTGGTGGGTTGGGGGGGTTGTATTTTTTTTTTTTTACAGGTAAAAGAGCTGATTACTTTGGGGCAATGCCCCGCAAAAAGCCCTTTTAAGGACTGGTAAAAGAGCTGGTTACTTGGTAATTTAGAATAGGGTAGGGCATTTTTTTTATTTTGGGGGCTTTATTATTTTATTAGGGGGCTTAGATTAAGTGTAATTAGTTTAAACTTCTTGTAATTCTTTTTTATTTTTTGTAATTTAGTGTTTGTTTTTTTGTGTATTATAGAATAGTTTATTTTATTGTATTTTATTTTAGGTAATTGTAGGTAATTTAATTAATTTAATGATAGTGTAATGTTAGGTTTAATTGTAACTTAGGTTAGGATTTATTTTACAGGTAATTTTGTACTTATTTTAACTAGGTAGCTATTAAATAGTTCTTAACTATTTAATAGCTATTGTACCTAGTTAAAATAAATACAAAGTTGCCTGTAAAATAAATATAAACCCTAAAATAGCTGCAATGTAATTATTAGTTATATTGTAGCTATATTAGGGTTTATTTTATAGGTAAGTATTTAGTTTTAAATAGGAATAATTTAGTTAATTTTAGGAATATTATTTAGTTTAATTTAAATTATATTTATGTTAGGGGGGTGTTAGGGTTAGAGTTAGGTTTAGGGGTTAATAACTTTATTATAGTAGCGGCGATGGTGCGGACGGGAGATTAGGGGTTAATTATTGTAGGTAGGTGGCGGCGATGTTAGGGAGGGCAGATTAGGGGTTAATACTATTTATTCTAGTGTTTGAGAGGTGGGAGTGCGGCGGTTTAGGGGTTAATACATTTATTATAGTGGCGGCAAGGTCCGGTCGGCAGATTAGGGGTTAATAAGTGTAGGTAAGGTAGCGGCGACGTTGGGGGGCAGATTAGGGGTTAATAAATATATAGGGGTCGGTGATGTTAGGGGCAGCAGATTAGGGGTTCATAGGGATAATGTAGGTTGCGGCGGTGTCCTGAGCGGCAGATTAGGGGTTAATAATAAAATGCAGGTGTCAGCGATAGCGGGGGTGGCAGATTAGGGGTTAATAAGTGTAAGGTTAGGGGTGTTTAGACTCGGGATTCATGTTAGGGTGTTAGGTGCAGACTTAGAAGGTGTTTCCCCATAGGAAACAATGGGGCTGCGTTAGGAGCTGAACGCTGCTTTTTTTTTTTTTTGCAGGTGTTAGGTTCTTTTTCAGCCCAAAATGCCCCATTGTTTCCAATGGGGATATCGTGCACAAGCACGTTTTTCCAGCTTACCGCTACCGTAAGCAACGCTGGTATTGAGGGTTGAAGTGGAGCTAAATTAGGCTCAACGCACCCTTTTTTGAGCCTAACGCAGCCCCTCAGACAACTCTAAATACCAGCGTTGTTGGAAGGGTGCGTTGGGAAAAAAAGCAGCGTTAGCTATGCGGGTCTTTACCGACAAAACTCTAAATCTAGGCCATTGTTTTTTTGCAAACTGGGTACTGGCAGACAGCTGCCAGTACCCAAGATGGCCCCCAATAAGGCAGAGGGGGAGGGTTAGAGAGCTGTTTTGGGGGGGGGGATCAGGGAGGTTGGGGGCTAAGGTGGGATCCTTCACAGCAGCATATGTAAATATGCTAAAAAAAATTCAAAGATACCTTTTTATTTTAGTACTGGCAGACTTTCTTTTAGTACTGGCAGATGTTTGGGAGGGATCAGGGGTTGTGATGTGTCAGTTGGGAGGCTGATCTCTACACTAAAGCTAAAATTAACCCTGCAAGCTCCCTACAAACTACCTAATTAACCCCTTCCTGCTAGCCATAATACACATGTGATGCGCAGCGGCATTTAGCGGCCTTCTAATTACAAAAAAGCAAAGCGAAACCCATGTATGGTTTTTTTTTTAATTTGATCGCATTTGGCGGTGAAATGGTGGCATGAAATATACCAAAATGGGCCTAGATCAATACCTGGGGTTGTCTACTACACTACACTAAAGCTAAAATTAACCCTAGAGGCTCCCTACATGCTCCCTAATTAACCCCTTCACTGCTGGGCATAATACACGTGTGGTGCGCAGTGGCATTTAGCGACCTTCTAATTACCAAAAAGCAAAGTCAAAGCCATACATGTCTGCTATTTATGAACAAAGGGGATCCCAGAGAAGCATTTACAACCATTTATGCCATAATTGCATAAGTTGTTTCTAAATAATTTCAGTGAGAAACCTAAAGTTTGTGAAAATAATTTGTGAAAAAGTGAAAAAAAAATTTATTTGATCGCATTTGGTGGTGAAATGGTGGCATGAAATATACCAAAATGGGCCTAGATCAATACTTTGGGATGTTTTCTAAAAAAAAATATATACATGTCAAGGGATATTCAGGGATTCCTGAAGGATATCAGTGTTCCAATGTAACTAGCGCTAATTTTGGAAAATAAGTGGTTTGGAAATAGCAAAGTGCTACTTTATAACTTGCTAAAAAAGCAAAGAACATGTAAACATTGGGTATTTCTAAACTCAGGACAAAATTTAAAAACTATTTAGCATGGGTGTTTTTGGTGGTTGTAGATGTGTAACAGATTTTGGGGGCCAAAGTTAGAAAAAGTGTGTTTTTTTCCATTTTTTTTTCATCATATTTTGTATTTTTTAAAAGCAAATTATAAGGTATGATGAAAATAATGGTATCTTTAGAAAGTCCATTTAATGGCTAGAAAAACGCTATATAATATGTGTGGGTACAGTAAATGAGTAAGAGGAAAATTACAGCTAAACACAAACGCCACATACACACACACACACACACACACACTCACCCACCCATACCTAAGTGGGACCACCTGGAGAGTTCATAATGGACCTCCTGGAATGCTGTTTAAGGATAAACTTCTTTCGATTTGAGAAGAAGTATTATCTACAATTAACAGGGACCGCGATGGAGTCCAAGGTGGCCCCGTCGTATGCGAACCTTTTCATGGATGAGTTTGAACGATGCAACGAGCATATCTTCCAAGATCCAAACATAATAGTATACAGAAGGTATATTGACAGCCTCTTCATTATCTGGAGAGGAGGTCCCACAGCATTGCAGGAATGGTTTGAAGGATTAAATCAGCTTCATCAATCCCTTAAATTCAAGATGAATTGGAATAAAGATTAAATCAAATTCCTGGACCTTAAGATCTTCAAAGACGACCATACATTACAAACCACTTTGTACAAGAAACCAACTGGATAAGAATTCGTTATTGGAGGCCTCGAGCTGTCACCCACGGCATTAAAGAAAGCACTCCCTAAGTCACAATTTGTGTGTGTTAAGAGAAATAATACAAGAGAAGACAACACCAGGGTCCAACCTAATGAAATGCAACAATGTTTTATCTATGGTGGTACAACGAAGGCTGGGGACTGCAAAAGGAGACTTACCTTTACCATTACATACACCGCTGACAAGAATGAATTTAATCGGATCATGAGACGAAACTGGGAAATTCTTCAGAGTGATGACACTACCATTTAAAGATCTGAAAGCACCCCGTATAGGGTATAAGAAGGGGAAATCCCTGAAGGATAGGCTACAGATGACGGATCCGACACACTGCTATTCCAAGAATTGGTTCAGTAGGCAGACACTAAAACCTGGATGCTATGTGTAGCGGATGTACTACTTGTAATGGGATGTCCACTGGGAGATACTTCAATCCAATCCAAGACACAACAAAAAGTACTTCCATAGGCATAGGGTAACTTGTACGACCCCCTATATAGTCTATTTTCTGCATTGCCCGTGTAGCCTATTTTATGTAGGCCAGGCTTGTGACAACTTGAAGATCAGGATAGCTAACCATCGGAGTGCCATAAGACAAGCCATTAAAAAAGGTGTCTAATCAGCCAGTGGCCAGGCACTTTCAAGAACAGGGGCACAATGTAGCGGATATTAGTTACACGATTATTGACCATGTACCCGAAATGAGCAGAGGCGGTGACAAGAATAGATTGCTTTTGCAAAGGGAGACCATAATCCCCAAGGGGTTGAACACTAAACTTGAATGGCATAGTTTCCTGTAACGATGGCATCAAGCCATGATGAGGACTTTCTAGCACCAGTATCTAAAAATGTTCAAGCTTTTTTTTGTCTTGTTCTTCCCTTCCCTCTTGTTTTTCCCTTCCCTCTTTTTTTTTTCCCTTCCCTTATGTTTTCTCCATTCTCTTTTGTGCCCTATGTCCTTTTTTCCTCATGTTACCTGCCTTCTTCGTTGTCTATGGTTTGTTAGTGTCATCATTTCCTCTTTATATATTTTTAGTTTTTGTCCCTTGTTTGTATATATTTTTAATATTTGTCTTTGTTTTTGTCTTTATTTTTTCAAGAAACCTATTCTAAATACAAGTCTGCTGGATTAGCTCTAATTAGGTTTAGTGATCAACTTTCCCATTGTCTAATCAGACTAGTATTGATAAGGTGGACTGCATTGTTTTATTGTGTGTAATGTTATCTGCTGAAGTAAATGTTGTGGCCTGTCAAAGGGAGTGTCTCTCTATCTAATATCAAATGTGTGATGGGGGATTTTATGCCTCCCCCTGAGAGTGTCCTGTTTGCATGTAACCTCAATAAAAAGGAGGCTGTGTGCTCCAGCACATCAGACCTATGTAGACCCTCTAACTTGAAGCTTTGACTCATGTTTGTAGGGGACAGCTTCAGCTAATATCACTACAGGGATTGCTGACTATGGTGCTGATGATTCTTTGGTGAGTGCTAGGAGCATCCTTTTCTACGGTCCAACTTCCAGCCAGCCTGGAGGCAACCGTAACATTTGGCGGCAGCGGTGGGATTGGCGTCCTAGCGCAAGGAGCAGCACCACAACAGCACTGGTATCGTAGGAGAGTTATTGAGGGCAACGCTAGCCACTGCGCAGCGTCCCTACCTACAGCAGCATGGAGCTGACAAGACACTATTCAGAACCCTGTGAAGAGCACCTCAACCTGATCCGTCGCTATGAGGCGCGGATTTCGTTCCAGAGGTAAAGAGGCGGCTAGTCCGATATGGTCCAGACCCTGCACAGGAGGTAGTCAGTCGCATCATCCGGAATTGGATACGGAGAACAAAGCGGCACGAGCCTTTGAGCACCAACTGTGGAGTTTGAGGTCTGGACACCTGGTCTCCAGCGAAAAAGTGAGTCACAGGGAGCGGAGAGCAACGACCTCCCTTCCCAGCGGCAGCCAGAGTTACAGGGAGAGGAGCAGCGACCTCCCTCCCCAGCGGCAGTATACCGTGCAGAGGGAAGAGACAACCAGTCCCCTTCCCCAGCCAGAGATACCAGAGGCAGCAGGCCTCATAGACTGGTCCTGGGAGGACCCCCAGCAGGCAGGTGGAGATGGGACCGCAGTCTCTCTACCGGCCCTACAGGGATGCTGGGCAGGCGGCCCAGATCCCCAGCGACAGACCCAGCTACAGGGAGGGGAGAGCATCGACCTCCCTCCCCAGCCGGAGTGTGCCTTCCAGGGAGAGGAGACAACCGGTCTCTCTCCCCAGCCGCAGCATGTTCCACAGGAAGCGGAGAGCATCGACCTCCCTTCCCAACGGCCACCGGAGTATCAGGAGGAGGAGGTAAGCCAATCTCCCCCCCCCCCAGCTAACTCCTAACTTGGGCCCAGGGTTAACAGTGGAGATGTTAACCCCCACTGACCCCCACGTTCCCTTTGCCACCGGGCAGGACTATGCCCCAATTCCCCCAGCAGAAGAGCTGGCATCAGAACAGAGCGCTGCTGGCCTCTGCCCTACAGACCCCCTTGTTACAGGACTGGCCTGCAAACCCCTCACCCCAGCAGAAGCGCTGGCACCAGGGCAGAGTGCCGCTGGCCTCTGCCCCCCAAGTACCATCAGCTATTTGCACAGCTGCGCCAGGAAGGCAGAGGATGCTACACTTTCATCCTATAACCTGGAACCTACAGGCCAGTGCTACTTGTTGTGGGGGGCTGCTTTGCTGCTAGTGTTTATTTGTGGGTGGGTTGCGAGACTAACTTAGGCACTGACCGACAGAAGGTCAGGTGCCTTGTTAGTCTCCCTCCAAAAGGGGAGATATGTTACAAACTGCTATTTGTGACTGGCCCTTTAAATGGAAGGTTGCCCTGCTTCCCTGGATTTTGGAGAAGCCTATTTGCCAGCCTCTTCCTCATGACTATGGCCCCTGGAAGATTGTGCCCCTGAGAGTATATTGACTTTTGTTGGGTGTGTGGCCCTTTGGGAAACGTCTGGGGACATATTGTGACTCTGGTGAACAATGCCCCCTTTAAGACTATGTCCCCAGACCTGTGAAATGACTTGTCCCTGGCTTTCTCCCACTTGGTTCAGTTTCATTGTGTGCCATTAAGAGTTAAATTTTGTTCAGCTTCAAGAAACCTATTCTAAATACAAGTCTGCTGGGATTAGCTCTAATTAGGTTTAGTGATCAACTTTCCCATTGTCTAATCAGACTAGTATTGATAAGGTGGACTGCATTGTTTTATTTGTGTAATGTTATCTGCTGAAGTAAATGTTGTGGCCTGTCAAAGGGAGTGTCTCTCTATCTAATATCAAATGTGTGATGGGGGATTTTATGCCTCCCCCTGAGAGTGTCCTGTTTGCATGTAACCTCAATAAAAAGGAGGCTGTGTGCTCCAGCACATCAGACCTATGTAGACCCTCTAACTTGAAGCTTTGACTCATGTTTGTAGGGGACAGCTTCAGCTAATATCACTACAGGGATTGCTGACTATGGTGCTGATGATTCTTTGGTGAGTGCTAGGAGCATCCTTTTCTACGGTCCAACTTCCAGCCAGCCTGGAGGCAACCGTAACAGGTTTATTTTTTGGTTTGTTTTTATATTAGTTTTCCCGATTTATGCTCATTTTTATGTTTATTTTTATTTCTGTTTTTGTTTCTATTTATTGATTACTTTTTACTTTTCATCCCCTTTACCCTTATTTTTTTTGTCTTCTCTTAATTTTTCTTCTCTGTTAGTTTTACTGCGTTTTTTGTTTTGTGTCTTTCTATTCATGGCATCTCGTCTGGTGGTGTTATGTGCCGTACGTGTCTGTGTTATAAGTATTGCGCATTGTGTAAGGCTGATTTCCCGCAAAAGCACAGAAAAGCATGTTTATGCCTGTTATGTGTTTAACACAGCCGATATTAGCAGAGCCATTTCCATAAGGTTTGACCGTATCCTGCACGGTATGATAGTTTATACGTAGTATTATCAGTTTAAAACCACTAGATGGTTTAGGTCTGTAATAGATATATTTCCTGTCCAGTTGTTAATGTATAGACACAGTAATATTGTTTTTAACATTGTCTATATAATTTGCACGTAGATTGTTATTTGATTCATTTATTGACAGCAGGTTGCTACAATACGGACGCCGCCTGATGACGTGTACTCGTGTCGTACGCCTTCTGTATTGCACTTGGTGATTGAGGTGAGTGGGTATTTAAGGCTCTGGCTTATGTGAGGTGATTGTTGTCTGTTTGAAAACGGGGTTAATACTCTGAAACGTCAACGTTAAAACGTCAAAGAATATTAGGGTGCGGGACGTCTTGAGTGTGAACTCTGTCATCAACAATATGTGGGTCAGACGTCCCGCACCCTACGTTCGAGAGTGGGGGAGCATAAGAGGGATATTAAAAATTACAACAAGGACTCTAGTGTGGCCCAGCATTTTAATGGAGTTCATTTTAGTAATGAGCCTAGAATTCTAGTAAAAGTTATAGATATAGCTAGAAGGCCAATAAGAGGTGGCAATAGGTATAATATTCTTACTAGAAAAGAGTTATACTGGATCTGGAAATTGGGTACTAGATTACCAAGAGGCTTAAACAAAGAATGGGATATCAGTTACTTTGTAGGGTAATACATTTGACATCGGTATGAGGCTTTGATATACTGGTAGACATGTATACATGAGCATATTTATATATATCTTTGATATTTGATATTTATATTTATGTATTATGTATTTACTTATATTTATATTTATATTAATATTTATTAGTCTATGTTTATGTCTATTAGTACATTATATGTGTGTTCATGTAGCTAGTGTTATGTTATCATATCTTATGTCAAATGATAATATCACCATTTTTTTCTTTGGTAAAAAATTCCCCCTTTCAGAATTGGCATTGATAATGTGAACTGTAGCATCCTCACTTCATTAGGGTGGACATTTAAATGAAGCATAGTGATCTGACATAGCTGTTTCTCATCAGTTCATAATAGCCGTTAGTGTAGATGTATTTTTGAAATTTGTGAAATGTTTATATATGTGCATGTTCAATAAGATTTATATGAGTATGTTTTGAGAATATATATATAATATTTTATGTGTAACAGGCAAATATTTTTCTATAATACAATATCAGAGATTATGCTCTTTTTTTGAGTGCTAAAATGAGTACAAATCTATCAGTCTAGGGTGTTTGTTGCTTTTTCAACCCCTGACATTTCTTTTTAAAAAAACAATATCTTTTTTTATATATGTTGTTTTCTTTGGGGGTTTTTTTTCTTTCATATATGTTTACTCATACCACACTGTGAGGACTTGGGTTTAATTTGTATGGTTGACATAGTAACTACAGTCCTATTTGGGCTGAACCAATCTAGCGAGAGGCATTAGTAAGTGGAATATAGTGTTGGGGCTGGATGTTAAATCATATAAAACAAAACAAAAACGGAAAAAAACAACTTTCATATATTTTGTTGCTGTCCTGTGAAGCTGCCAGCTTTGCTAAAGTAAAAAAGAGAGTTCTGTTCTTCCCCTTTAAGAGCACTGTTTCACCCACATCTTATTAAAGTAAGATTTTACTGATAGGGATTCTGTTAGTGAAAATGATAATTTAATGAATGTGGTTTAGTGTTTTTTTACTCTTTTACAGCAAAGGATCGTTTTTGTATTTTGTTTACTCAAACTTTACACCCACTAACTTAGCAGCTTGCCTCTGTACTTCACACTAAATTATAGACTAATTTTCTGAACTCTCTGTAGCTCTGCTGTTTTATTACTTTAAAATGCAGTGCCCCCCCCCTTGTGTGTGTGTGTGTCTCTCTCTCTATCTATCCATCTCTCTCCTTATGTGTTGTTCTCCCCCATGGTCTCTTTCTCTCTCTGTCTCTCTTCCTCCCCCTCTGACTCTCATCCCTTATGTAATGAAAGAATCTATAAGCATAATTTGCAGCATTAAAGTAAAATGTATGTTTTAAACATATTTTAATGGGCATGGATTTCTAGATCTCATAATCAGAGCAAGCATTGTGTTATCTGGCAAGAGTTTCTGTTACAATACTTTTAGACTAAAATCAGATGTTTACTAAGTTGACCAGTTTTCCAAGACACCATTTAAAGGGACATGAAACCCATATGAAACCCATATGCAAATTTAAATAACTTTCCAATTTACATCTAATATCTAATTTTCTTCATTATTTTGATGTCCTTTGTTGAAAATCACATCTAAATATGCTCAGTAGCTGCTGATTGGTGGCTGCACATAGATACCTCATGTGATTGGCTCACCCATGTGCATTGCTATTTCTTCAACAAAGGATATCTAAAGAATGAAGGCGTATCCTGCCACTGCTCAACACCTGATTGGTAGATCAGGGTTTTAAATTGTCCACACATGTGAAACATGTAAGGTTTCCTCCTCTTCCACCTTTTGTTTGCAACATGAGTGTTGTTATTTTAGAGAAATGCAGAATAAAGAATGACTTTTTAATTTTTATCCTGGAGTGCCGCCTGTTCTTCTCTACAGTGCACTTTAATGATGACAGGTGTGTACTGACTCCTATTAACATGATTTTGAATGTGATTGCCTTAATTTTGAACACAGTTACATCCCCAGTTATGAAAGGGTGTTCACACTTATGCAACCATATTATTTTATTTTTTTATTTTTATTTCCCTTTACCTAAAAGATTTCAGTTTGTTTTTCACTTGATTTGTACAGTTTATAGGTCACATTAAAGGTGGATAAAGTTCTGAAATGATTTATCTTTGTCTCATTTTTTTTACATCACAGAAACCTGACATTTTAACAGGGGTGTGTAGACTTTTTATATCCACTGTGTATATATATATATATATATATATATATAACACACAGAGAAAGTCCAGCACTCACTTACAAGCTCTCAGCTAAGATTTAAAAGCAAAAATGGAAAGGTTAGTTACCGCATCTGGTCAAATGGGACAAGCTCAGGTACCACGTCAAGGTCCTTTCCAATACCGGAGACCCTAAAACAGGCCACACAATGCAACCTCTCAAATCCTAACAAACTGGGAACAAGGGAAGGGTGCACAGGCTTATGTAATCACCTAGGAAATATACAAAACACGGAAGGGGACTGCACTCTCACACCGGACCGGGTACACATCCCATGACCCTGTAACATGCTCAGCCCTGGGTGCTCACCGGTACTCACAGGAAGCTGTGCTATCCCCCAGAATCACAGGCAGTTAACCCCAGACAGGTCTGGGTGCAAGAACCATAGGGAAATTACAAAACAAATTAATACAACACACAGACGGCTAGATTTAGAGTTCTGCGGCCAAAGGGGTGCGTTAGCTACGCGTGCTTTTTTTCCCCCCGCACCTTTTAAATACCGCTGGTATTTTAAAGTTCACAGAAGGGCTGCGTTAGGCCTCCAAAAAAGGGAGCGTAGAGCATATTTACCGCCACTGCAACTCTAAATACCAGCGTTGCTTACGGACGCGGCCAGCTTCAAAAACGTGCACGATTCCCCCATAGAAAACAATGGGGCTGTTTGAGCTGAAAAAAAAAACTAACACCTGCAAAAAAGCAGCGTTCAGCTCCTAACGCAGCCCCATTGTTTCCTATGGGGAAACACTTCCTAAGTCTGCACCTAACACCCTAACATGTACCCCTGATTCTAAACACCCCTAACCTTACGTTTATTAACCCCTAATCTGCCGACCCCGCTATCGCTGACCCCTGCATATTATTATTAACCCCTAATATGCCGCTCCGTACACCGCCGCAACCTACATTATACCTATCTGTGCCCCTTAACACCGCCGGCCCCTACCCCCCTAACACCGCCGACCCCTATATTATATTTATTAACCCCTAATCTGCCGCCCCCAACGTCGCCTCCACCTACCTACAATAATTAACCCCTAATCTGCCGACCGGATCTCACCGCTTACTCTAATAAATGTATTAACCCCTAAAGCTAAGTCTAACTCTAACACCCCCCCTAAGTTAAATATAATTTAAATCTAACGAAATAAATTAACTCTTATTAAATAAATTATTCCTATTTAAAGCTAAATACTTACCTCTAAAATAAACCCTAATATAGCTACAATATAAATTATAATTATATTGTAGCTATTTTAGGATTAATATTTATTTTACAGGCAACTTTGTAATTATTTTAACCAGGTACAATAGCTATTAAATAGTTAATAACTATTTAATAGTTACCTAGTTAAAATAATTACAAAATTACCTGTAAAATAAATCCTAACCTAAGTTACAATTAAACCTAATACTACACTATCAATAAATAAATTAAATAAAATACCTACAATTGTCTACAATTAAACCTAACACTACACTATCAATAAATTAATTAAATACAATACCTACAAATAAATACAATGAAATAAACTAACTAAAGTACAAAAAATAAAAAAGAACTAAGTTACAAAAATAAAAAAATATTTACAAACATTAGAAAAATATTACAACAATGTTAAACTAATTACACCTACTCTAAGCCCCCTAATAAAATAACAAAGACCCCCAAAATAAAAAAATGCCCTACCCTATTCTAAAATTAAAATAGAAAAGCTCTTTTACCTTACCAGCCCTGAAAAGGGCCCTTTGCGGGCATGCCCCAAAGAATTCAGCTCTTTTGCCTGTAAAAAAAACATACAATACCCTCCCCCAACATTACAACCCACCACCCACATACCCCTAATCTAACCCAACCCCCCTTAAATAAACCTAACACTAAGCCCCTGAAGATCTTCCTACCTTTCTTCACCACGCCGGGTTCACCGATCGATCCAGAAGAGGTCTTCCGATGTCTTGATCAAGCCCAAGCGGGGGCTGAAGATGTCCATGATCCGACTGAGTCTTCATCAAAGCGGGAGCTGAAGAGGTCCATGATCGGGCCTGAAGTCTTCATCCAAGCGGGAGCTGAAAGGGTCCATGATCGGCTGAAGTTTTCTATCAAGCGGCATCTTCAATTCTTCTTTCTTCCGGATCCATGTTATCCCGCGACGCGGAAACATCCATCTTCACCGACGACTTCCCGACGAATGACGGTTCCTTAAGGGACGTCATCCAAGATGGCGTCCCTCGAATTCGATTGGCTGATAGGATTCTATCAGCCAAATCGGAATTAAGGTAGGGAAAATTCTGATTGGCTGATGGAATCAGCCAATCAGAATCAAGTTCAATCCGATTGGCTGATCCGATCAGGCAATCAGATTGAGCTCGCATTCTATTGGCTGTTCCGATCAGCCAATAGAATGCGAGCTCAATCTGATTGACTTCAGCCCGATCATGGAACTCTTCAGCTCCCGCTTGGATGAAGACTTCAGTCGGATCATGGACATCTTCAGCCCCCGCCTTGGGCTTGGATCAAGACATCGGAGGAGCTCTTCTGGATCGATCGGTGAACCCGGCGTGGTGAAGATAAGGTAGGAGAGTCTTTCAGGGGCTTAGTGTTAGTTTATTTAAGGGGGGTTTGGGTTAGATTAGGGGTATGTGGGTGTTGGGTTGTAATGTTGGGGGGGGTATTGTATGTTTTTTTTTACAGGCAAAAGAGCTGAATTCTTTGGGGCATGCCTCGCAAAGGGCCCCTTTTCAGGGCTGGTAAGGTAAAAGAGCTTTTCTATTTTAATTTTAGATAGGGTAGGGCATTTTTTATTTTGGGGGTCTTTGTTATTTTATTAGGTGGCTTAGAGAGGTGTAATTAGTTTAACATTGTGTAATATTTTTCTAATGTTTGTAAAATATTTTTTTATTTTTTGTAACTTAGTTCTTTTTTATTTTTTTGTACTTTAGTTAGTTTATTTCATTGTATTTATTTGTAGTATTGTATTTAATTAATTTATTGATAGTGTAGTGTTTGGTTTAATTGTAGATAATTGTAGGTATTTTATTTAATTTATTTATTGATAGTGTAGTGTTAGGTTTAATTGTAACTTAGGTTAGGATTTATTTTACAGGTAATTTTGTAATATATTTTAACTAGGTAGCTATTAAATAGTTATTAACTATTTAATAGCTATTGTACCTGGTTAAAATAAATACAAAGTTGCCTGTAAAATAAATATTAATCCTAAAATAGCTACAAATATAATTATTATTTATATTGTAGCTATATTAGGGTTTATTTTACAGGTAAGTATTTAGCTTTAAATAGGAATAATTTATTTAATAAGAGTTAATTTATTTCGTTAGATAAAAATTATATTAATTTAGGGGGGTGTTAGGGTTAGGGTTGAATTAGCTTTAGGGGTTAAAAAATTTATTAGAGTAGCGTGAGCTCCGGTCGGCAGATTAGGGTTAATTGCTTGAAGTTAGGTGTCGGCGATGTTAGGGAGGGCAGATTAGGGTTTATACTATTTATTATAGGGTTAATTGAGGCAGGGAGTGAGGCAGATTAGGGGTTAATACATTTATTATAGTAGCGGTGCGGTCCGGTCGGCAGATTAGGGGTTAATAAGTGTAGGTAGGTGCGGGTGATGTTGGGGGCGGCAGATTAGGGGTTAATAATATTATGTAGGAGGTTGGCTGTATTATTAGGGGCAGCAGATTAGGGGTACATAGGATAACGTATGGTTGGCGGCGGTGTACGGAGCGGCTGATTAGGGGTTAAAAATGTTAATAGAGTGGCGGCGATGTGGGGGGCCTTGGTTTAGGGTACATAGGTAGTTTATGGGTGTTAGGTGTACTTTAGAGCACAGTAGTTAAGAGCTTTATGAACCGGCGTTAGCCCAGAAAGCTCTTAACTACTGGACTTTTTTCTGCGGCTGGAGTTTTGTCGTTAGATTTCTAACGCATCACTTCAGCCAAGACTCTAAATACCAGCGTTAGAAGATTCCCATTGAAAGATAGGATACGCAAATGGTGTAGGGGGATCTGCGGTATTGAAAAGTCGCGGCTGAAAAGTGAGCGTTAGACCCCTTTCCTGACTGACTCCAAATACCAGCGGGCGGTAAAAACCAGCGTTAGGAGCCCTCTAACGCTGGTTATGACGGCTACCCCCAAACTCTAAATCTAGGCCAGAGAAAGTCCAGCACTCACTTACAAGCTCTCAGCTAAGATTTAAAAGCAAAAATGGAAAGGTTAGTTACCGCATCTGGCCAAATGGGACAAGCTCATGGTACCACGTCAAAGTCCTTTCCAATGACAATATAGAAATCGCACCAGACAACCAGTTAAATGGTGAAAAATGTACTCTGTTGTGTGTTCTCTGTGTGCTACACTGAGCATGGAGAAGAGAATGAGCAGCAAATTATTATTATTATTATTATTCTTTATTTATAAAGCTCCCCAAACAGATTCCGCAGCGCTGTTCATAGGTAACAAAGAATAAAAGGACAGTACAATAGAAACACCAGACAAAATTTAACAAACAAATACAGGAGGAATTGGGAGCCCTGTTCCCGTGGGAACTTACAATCTAAATGGGTAGGAGGGTGAGAAACAGGAGGTGGGGACTGCAAAAGGTGGGAAATGATGTTAGTGTGAAGTTAGATGAGGGCAACTATTAGGCAAGTGGAATTCATTAGTTACTGATTTGGTTATAGGCTTCCCTGAACAAGAAGGTCTTTAGGGAGCGTTTAAAGGAGGAGAGGTTGGGGGAAAGTCTGACAGCACGAGGAAAGTGTGTTCCAGAGGGTTGGTGCCGCACAAAGAGAAGTCTGTAGTCTAGCATGAGGAGGAGGTGATGGTAGAAGAGGCAAGAAGTAGATCGTTGTTGGATCTTAGGGGACGGGCTGGAGTATATTTGTTGATGAGTGAGGACAGGTATGGGGGGGCTTGCATTGGTAAGGGCTTTGTAGGTCAAAGTGAGAATTTGAATTTAATTCTGCTGTGAATGGGGAGCCAGTGAAGGGACTCACAGAGGGGTGCGGCAGATACAGAGCATCGGGAGAGGTGGATTAGCCTAGCAGAGGCATTTAGGATGGTTTGAAGGGGGGAGAGGCGGCGAGAGAGGAAGGCCAGTTAGTAGGTTGTTACAGTAGTCAAGCGGGAAATTACTAAGGAAATGGATTAGCCTGGTTTAGTAGTTTCAGCACTCAGAAAAGGACGGATTTTGGAGATATTGCGTATGTGGTTTGCGACAGGGATGAAGAGAGCGATTGGATGTGGGGTATGAAGGACAGATTGGAGTCAAGTGTAACTCCAAGGCAAGGGGCGGACTTGGGGTGATGGGGAGATAGGGGTGTCACTGACAGTGATAGTAAAGTTAGAAACTGGAGTATAATTAGTTGGGGGGATCAGAAGAAGCTCAGTCTTGGACATGTTGATTTTTTGGTGGTGAGAGGCCATCCAGGAAGAAATGCAGATAAGCAGCCGCTGATGTGAGAAAGGACAGAAGGAGAGAGTGCAGGGGTGTATAGGTAGATCTGAGTATCATCAGAATAGAGGTGATAGTTGAAGCCATAAGCTACTAATAAGTTTACCCAGTGAGGAAGTATAAATAGAGAAAAGTAGAGGGCCTAGAACAGAGCCTTGAGGTACTCCAACAGACAGATGCAGTGGAGAGGATGACGTCACCAGCAAATGAGACAGAAAAGGACCTATTAGAGAGATAAGAGTGGATCCAGAGAGGGCAATGTCACAGAGCCCAAGGTGAGCTGAGAGTCCGTAGGAGGAGGGGATGGTCAACAGTGTCAAAGCAGCAGAAAGGTCAAATAAGATAAGTATAGAATAGTGGCCATTGTTTTTAGCAGAAAGAAGATTGTTAGTAACCTTGGTGAGGGCAAGTCTCAGTTGAGTGTTGGGGACGGAAGCCAGATTGCAGGGGTCAAGCAATGAGTTGGAGGATAGGAAGTGTGTTAGGCGATCGAAAACTAGTTTTTCCAGGACTTTAGAAGCTAGTGGAAGTAGTGATATGGGGCGGTAGTTTGCAGGAGAATTGGGGTTGAGGGAGGGTTTTTTGAGGATGGGGGTGACCTTTGCATGTTTGAAGGATGATGGAAATGAACCAGTAGTAAGGGATCGGTTGAATATGTGAGTAAGAGCTGGGGTGAGGGTAGAGGACAGAGAGGGTATTAGATGTGAAGGGGATAGGGTCAAGGGGCATGTAGTGAGGTGTGAGGAAGATATTGGGGAACTCACTTCATTCTCAGTGGTTGGGGGGAAGGTACTGAGAGTGTTGGAGGGGGTGACCAGGGGTGGAGATGAAAGGTTGCAGTCTTGTGGTGGGATGTTGCTTCTGATGGTAAGTGTTTTGTTGAAAAAGTAATCTGCCAAGTCTTGAGCACTAAAGTCAGATGAGGGGGGGGTGCAGGTGGATAGAGAGAGGTGTGGAAAGTGGGAAGAAGAGACGTTTAGGGTTTGAGGAGTGGAGAAGATATGAGAGAAGAGAAGTAGTTTTGCTTGGCTAAGTGAAGGGCAGAGGAGTAAGAATAAAGAATGAACATATAGTGAGGAAATCGTGTTCAGAGCGGGATTTCCCCAAGGCACGTTCAGCAGCACAGGAGCATTTTTTATAGATAGCGTGTTTGCTGAGAGTGCCAGGGCTGGAGCTGACGACGTGGGGTTTTGCGTATTTGTGGAGGAGCAAGGGTGTTCGAGTGCAAAGGAGAGAGTATTTTTTATAGTGGTTTGTAGCAAGGTCAGGGCAGGATACCGTGGAAGTGTGGGGAAGGCGTTTTTGAAAAGGTTAGAAAGGAGAGGATCCACATGTGCAGATTTCTACAGGTGCGGAGGCGGGGGGTAGAAATAGGTTTAGCCTGTACATTGAGATTATAGGTGAGCAGATGGTGGTCTGAGATGGGAAAAGGGGACATCAGAAGGGGAGCAGAGGTAGGAGACTACCAGATCAAGAGAGTGTCGTCACGGTGAGTAGGGAATAGGGTGGATTGTGAATGACTAAAGGAGTTTGTGAGTGAGAGAAGTTTAGAGGGCAGCAGGGGTTGATGGGTTATCAATGGGGATGTTGAAGTCCCCTAAGATTAGAGCAGGTGTATTTGTAGAGAGAAAGTGAGAAAGCCAGGCAGCAAAGTTGTCGAGGAATTGGGGGAGGTTGGTCCAGGGGGGCGATAAATAACTGCCACCTTGAGGAGAGAGGGGTAGAAAAATGCGGATGCAATGGACTTCAAAGGAGGAGAAGGAGAGAGATGGATGAGGATGGAGGTGCTAATAAGAGCAGGAAGGGGACAGTAAGATTCCAACACCGCCACCATGTCTCTCACCTGGCCTAGGTGTGTGGCTAAAGTGGAGACCGCCGTGCGTAGAGCAGCAATGGAAGCAGTGTCAGAGGAAGAAAGCCAGGTTTCAGTAATTGCTAGAAGATTGAAAGCGTTAGAAACAAACAGGTCATGAACAGTTGTAAGTTTGTTACAGACAGAGCGTGCATCCAGAAAGCACAAGAAAAGAGAGGGGATAAGTGCTGTGGGTTAATGGAGATGAGATTGTTGGGATCGCGTGACCTTGAGTTTGTATTGTGGGGGACTGAGCGAGAGTGTATGAGTGTGGTGATTGCTGCAGGGTCAGGGTTAGGAGAGATGTCACCAGAAGCAAGCAGCAGTAGAAGCAGTGAGAGTGACAAGAAGGTGAGAGTGAGACTTGTAGGAGCGGGTATGACTAGACACAGGAGAGTAAGATGAGGGAAGTGTTTCTAAGGAAACAGAGTAGTTCATGAGAGGACAGCATAGGGGATGAGAGGAGGGAGGGAGAGATAAGGATAGTGTGGGGATTATTGATGTTATAAGGGCATGCAGTGAGTTTTAGGAAGATGGCAGACAGAAGATCAGAAAGGACATAGAGAGCATTGTGCAGGTGTACAGTTAGTAAGGATTACCCTGTTAGTGGGTTCTGCAGTTTCCCCTCCAGTTTCTAAACTCCATTTCTTAACTCGGCCACTTATAATTCAGAGCCAAGGCCTCAGAGCCAGCTCTCAGCTGTATATTAGTAGTAAAATTAGGGTTGGAATGATTTGATTCAAGGCAGCTGTGTACAAGTAGACTAGTTAGGAAGACTGGAGTTACACACTTGTAAATTAGATGGGGGGGGGGGGGTGGGTGAGCAAATGGCTGGGGGGTTGCACGCTAGAAATTATACAATGGAGCTGATAACAATTATACAGAAAAAGTCATAAATTCAGACATCAGAGGAAAATGCATAACAACCAGGGCATGAAATGCAGAGAAAGAAATGCATACCAGTATATTGAAAAAATATTAAAGGGATGTGGGAAAAACAACCAGGGCATGAAATGCAGAGAAAGAAATGCATACCAGTATATTGAAAAAACATTAAGGACGTTGGATAACAACCAGGGATGAAATGCAGAGAAAGAAATGCATACCAGTATATTGAAAAAAACATTAAAGGACGTGGGATAACAACCAGGGCATGAAATGCAGGGAAAGAAATGCATATCAGTATATTGAAAAAACATTAAAGGGACGTGGGATAACAACCAGGGCATGAAATGCAGAGAAAGAAATGCATACCAGTATATTGAAAAAAACATTAAAGGGACGTGGGATAACAACCAGGGCATGAAATGCAGAGAAAGAAATGCAATACCTGTGGAGAGATGAGATGATGAATAGTTAGAACAATGCTTCATGTTGTTAGTAGAGCATTCTAGATGATAGCATTATGGATTTAACTCCATTTCTTAACTCAGCCACTTATAATTCAGAGCCACTTTGAATTTCAGAGCCAAGGCCTCAGAGCCAGCTCTCAGCTGGTATATAGTAGTCAAATTAGTAAAATAATTGTCTGAGGATTTGAGAACAAAAATTGTGGAAAAAGCATGGACAATCTCAAGGTTACAAGTCCATCTCCAGAGATCTTAAAGGGACAGTATAGTCAAAATTAAACTTTCATGATTCAGATAGGGCATACAATCATAAACAACTTTCCAATTGACTTTTATCTTTAAATTTGCTTTGTTCCCCTGGGTGGTATGTTTGAAAAGCTAAACTTAGGCAGGCTCAAAACTGATTTCTAAAACTGTTGAATACCGCCTCTTAGCTCAGAGCATTTTGAAAGTTTTTCACAGTTAGACAGTAAAAGTTCATGTGTGTCGTATAGATAGCATTGTGCTCACTCTCGTGGAGTTATTTAGGAGTCTGCATTGATTGGTTTAAACCTGTATGTCTGTCAAAAGCACTGAGATAAGGGGGCAGTCTGCAGAGGCTAAGATACAAGGCAATCACATAGGTAAAACATATATTAATATTACTGTGTTGGTTATGCAAAACTGGGGAATGAGTAATAAAGGGATTAGATATCTTTTTAAACAATAAACATTCTGGTGTAGACTGTCCCTTTAATGTTCCTGTGTTCACTGTGCGCAACATTGTCAAGAAGTTTACAGCCCATGGCACTGTAGCTAATCTCCCTGGACGTGGGCGAAAGAGAAAAATTGATGAAAGATTGCAACGCAGGATTGTTCGAATGGTGGATAAAGAAACTCGATTAACTTCCAGACAAATTCAAGCTGACCGTCAGGCACACAGTACAAATATGTCAGCTCGCACTATACGTCACCATCTGAATGAAAATGGTAGGAGACCCAGGAGGAGCCCACTGCTGACACAGAAACATAAAGTCAGATTAGAGTTTGCCAAAACTTACCAGAGAAAGCCAAGATCCTTTGTGAAATTGTGTTGTGTACAAAAAAAAACTTAATTACATCTTTTTGGTAAAGCCCATCATTCTACTGTTTTCAGAAAAAGAAAAAAATACAATCCCTACAGTCTAACATTGAGGAGGTTCACTGATGTTTTGGGGTTGCTTTGATACTTTAGGCACTGGCTGTCTTCACTGTGTGCATGACATTATAAAATCTGAAGACTACCAAAGAATTCTGTGGTGCAATGTAGGGCCCAATGTCAGAAAGTTGGGTCTCAGTCAGAGGTCATGGGTCTTACAGCAGGACAATGACCCAAAGCACACGTCAAAAAGCACCCAGAAATTGTTTAAGACAAAGCACTGGAGAGTACTGAACTGGCCAGCAATGAGTCCAGATCTCAATCCCATAGAGCACCTGAGATCACAAAACAGCAGTTTTTCAAAAGGAACCCTTCCAATCTGAGAGACCTGAAGCAGTTGGCGAAAGAAGAGTGGTCCAAAATTCCTGTAGAGAGGTGTAAGAAACTCATTGATGGTTACAGGAGGCGATTGATTTCAGTTATTTTTTTCAAAGTGCGTACCACAAAATATTAAATTGAGGGTGCCAATTATTTTGTCCAGTTGATTTTTGGAGTTTTGTGTGGAATGTGTCAGATTTGGCTTTTTTCCCCTACTTTTTTGTAAAAACATTGTAAACATTGTACATTTGTAAACATGAGTGCCTAAATTAACTGTAATTGCAACAGTTTTCTGGGCGAACTGGTGCATTATCTGACAGAAATGCAGGGATGCCAATATTTTTGTCCATGACATTTTCAAGAAACAGTATGGAGATTTAGGTAGTGGATGATAAAGAAAACTTTCTATCCATAGGCAAATGCACTTTACACAATTTTGTTTCTTTATATAGAAGCACTTTGTATAAATGCAGTAGTACTTACTAGTACGCTTTCAGTCTAAGGCAAGACCTATTTCTTTATTGTTTGTATACAGTAAGTGTTTTAAGTATATTTTTTATATAAGTTTACTATTTAAAGATATTTTTAAATCAATTGGTTTTTAATCAAAAGAGGTGCGGTTTAATGCACCAATCATCACACATGCCGGGTACTCGCCTTCCAGGTACACAACAAGTGGGAGTTTTAAATAGATGCCGGTAACGTACCCAACTCCTACCTCTGGTGAAGAAGTTGACATACTTTTATTATTAATAATATTGATTATTTGTAGAGTGCCAACAGATTCCGCAGCGCTACTTCGAAACGCATCGGGTTTACCATAGATGTTGTACCCGGCTGCAGCATAAGACTGTTTTTATCTAACTATTTTAACATTTGAAGAACTTTTACCAATACCGGAGTCTGGCAAAAGCTAACCGGATCTCTTTATATACTGCTTTTAACATTCTGTGCCATGCTGATACCTCATAAAGATTGAGGTTATATTTGTGAGTGTATTTTAACTCGTTGTGGCCTAAGATTAATGAAACAGTATTACGCTATGCACGTTCTGTTTGTTTTCTCTTCACCCCTTTGAGGTTGTTGCAAATCGGTGCCTATTTCCGTCAGAGAGCAAGAAGATCATAGGAGATGTGATACAGCTTATATCCAGAGACAAATACCTGTCGAAAATTCAGCTTCTTCTCCATACAGCTGAACCCTTACCTCATATGATTGTGGGTAACTCTTGTAAGTAGTTTGGCTGTCTTGTCTTGGATAAGTGGAAATTAACCGTTGTGATTGATTTACTACAAACGGACTTGGTTGCATTTTTGTATACATATAACTAGGTGTATCTTTTCTCTGAATGGGCCCTTTGCTACATATGTTATAAATGTTATATTGTTTCTATTTCTATAATTTGTTCATATATTGTTTGAGTTTAGTGCTCTGAAGGTTCCTATCCTTTTGTATATTTATCTGTAAGTCGAGCAAGTAGTGAGGGTTCACTAGCTCTACCTTTTGTGTACTTTCCAGCAGCACTTGCTTTGCATATCTTGTTTATTCTATCCCTCAGGGTATTTGGCAGCTTGCAAGAATAGTGTTTTTTCTTCCTCGTGGATAATTCACCCTCCATGTTTGGAAACTGTTTTAATTGAAAGACTAAAAGTAAAAATCTCTCCCTATCTTTAGACTAAGAATTTACTCCATTAGCTGGAGAGTCTAATCCTAAAGAAATGTTTGAAAAACTGGATAGATTAAGTAAAAACAACTTAACCATTGGCATGACAATGTCAATCTAGAAAGGTATGTGAAATACAGAGTAGTTCCTAGAGGTTTGCATCTCTCTAAACAAATAATCTTCGATCAGGAAGATGTAGAATTTATTTCTGAATGGGAGACAGCCTTAGAAGACAGTTCTTTTTAACGAGTGAATGTCGCAATCAAATATAGACAGTTTAAAATAGACCAATTAAATAAAGAAAAGACAGAGTTAAAAAAGTCATTGGAAAGGATGTTCTTTATAAAGAACTTGATGATAACAATAAAAAGAAACTAGAAAGACTAGATAAAATTATTGAAAACAAAAAAAAGAACACATTTTTAAGAGACTTTAATGAATATGAAATAGAAGACCCTATAAATTTAGTAGAAGCAGATAATGAAAGGGAAATTTAAGTATGGGAAGAAATCCCAGAAAGCAGGAAAGTACTGGCGCTAAAGTAAGGGCAATGATAATAAGGATATTCAATATAATGGCAAGGGAGTGTACTGTGAACAGAAAACCTTGTACTAATAAATAATACTAGGAGAGAAGCCTGATATATATATATATATATATATATATATATATATATATATATATATATATATATATATATAAAATATATGTTCCTAAGGATTAGCTCGATAGCAGATTCCAATAGAGATAAATAATTATATATATATTAAAAGAATACACAGAAGGCTAAAAACATATATAGCCCCACTTTGAATATCAAGCAAGATCACATATAATTAATGTATCATATAAAAACAGTATGTCACATAAAATTCATACAGATCACATAAAAAGCATGTATAGGTCTGGACGTCCATTTGCTAAAAAATAGAAAATAGAACTATAGTAGATGTAAAATGTTGCTAATAAAAATTATGTGGCAAATATATATAGAAAACAATAGTAAAAGACTCCCAAATGCAGCAGATCTTGCTATATTATAACAGTATTGGATCGTGCTGAGTGCGTATGGGAGCGGTACTTTTCAAAATACTTATAGAGCGGCCGTAGTCTCTAGGAGGTCCTAGTGTTTAACTCCAAGCAGGGCGATTCAACCTGTTCCAAATCGTCCGCTGTGCTGGAACCTTCAGAGCTGCCTTGAGACGCTGCTCACTTCCGCATCTTGCGTCCTCTGTGGAATAACGTTCACGTGGGTTGCCTAACCACGTGGGGTTATGATCGGATGAGCTGTTCTAGTTAGACATCTGTTCGACTGATGCCAGGAATAATTCAAATTTCTGTTGGGCCCCAAATTCGGGTATAGGAATCCGTGTCGGTAGTCTGTGCCGGTGGTTAAGAAAACGTTGGACGCCAAATGTTCATAACAAATGTGTCTTTATGCCAGCATTTCCACTTCAAGCTGGGTTTTTTGATGTCCACAGTTCTGCTAAGTTATAATAGCAGTATTTTTAAAAACCGAATGTATAAGGGTGATGGTAGAAGATGTAATGGTAGATGATTTCACAAATCACCTTTGATAATTAGTAAAACACCGTCAACAGGTTTCACCCCTCTCTTAGGGCTTTTTCAAGATGTGTTTTCTTTTCAAATCTGCTTCTTATATACCCCTTCCTAAATCCTTATTGGTTAGCCTGGGGTGGGCATGTTTTTTTACAATATTGGGCATTATTTTAAGGTGGTATATAACATTTACATATTTAAATAGTTTGTATTAGATTAACATTAAATTATTAAAGAGTTAATCTCATTGGCATAATTACAGCATATTCTGGACATAATGGGGCCTATCTATCAAGCTCCGAAAGGAGCTTGACGGCCTGTGTTTCTGGCGAGTCTTCAGACTCGCCAGAAACACTAGTTATGAAGCAGCGGTCACAAAGACCACTGCTCCATAACCCTGTCCGCCTGCTCTGAGCAGGCAGACAGGAATCGCCACAATTCAACCCGATCGAGTACGATCGGGTTGATTGACACCTCCCTGCTGGCGGCCTGCAGGGGGCGGCGTCGCACCAGCAGCTCTTGTGAGCTGCTTGTGCAATGCTGAATACAGAGAGCAAGACCTTTGTTGAATAGGGGCCTATGTGTCACTGTATGTGTATATAGAAAAGTACAGATACTATATAGGTATTTTCACTAAAACAGATATTATATATATCTCCTTTATTCGTACATGAATGGCGGGACATCTAGTTCAGAGTTCAAACCTAGAGCGTGAAAGGTTTTCATTCTATATATCATTTCTACTTCTCTTTTAAGCAGCTTAGTTTCAAAGTTCCCTCTCCTCCATTCTGGTCTTACTTTCACTACCCCCCAGAAAGTGGTGAAGTCTTTCAATCCTATTGTTGTGGAAATGTCTAAAATGTTTATAGAGATGTGTATCTTATTACCTTTTTCAATAATATTGAGGTGTTACCTGATTCTCTTTCTCAAAGTTCTTGACGTTTCAACTAAGTATTATTTATCGCAACTACACTGAATGCGATAAATAACACATTTATTGGTGCATCTAATAGTGTCCCTGATCTGAAATGTTTCTCCTGTCTGTGTGGAAGAGAATTGTTTTTTCTTGTTACTATAATTGCATGATCTGCAGCAGTGGCAAATAAAAAATCCCTTAACTTCATTCCCTAATAGATCACATTGTTTAGATATAGATCTAGTTACTTTCAACTCGCTAGGTGCTAAGATATTATTCAAATATTTTGACCTCTTATAGATGAATCTTGGTTTAATGGAGATCCTATCACCTATGGTTGAGTCCTCTCGTACTATGTGCCAATGTTTGTTAAATATTTATTCAATTTTCTTATATTCCCCGTTATAGTTGGTTATAAAAGGAACTACAATATCTTGATCTTTGTTTTCTACTGGATCTTTGTTTCTATTTTTGTATTGTATCACACTCTATATTTACTTAACCTCATAATTGTTAGTTATCTTTTTATTATAACCACTATCAGCAAATTTCTTGCTCAGGATTTTAGCTTGTTTTTCATAATCTATTATATTGGAGCAGTTTTTTCTAACTCTCATGAATTGTGCGTTCGGGATGTTATTCTTCCATCTGGCTAGATGGCAGCTATCTGCATGTACAAAGTTATTTGCATCTACTGTCTTAAAGAAAGTATTTGTTTCAAATTTATTTGGAGTTACTTCTATGTCAAGATCTAGGAATGAGATTCTCTCTTTACTTATTTCATATGTGAAATTGAGGCCCTTATTATTTGAATTCATGGCCAAAAATAAATCATTGAAGAATTTCTCACCTCCCTTCCAGACAATCAGTATATTAATATACTGCTTAAAGGTCACAAGGTCTTGCACCAAGCTACTAGAGCATAGGAAGTCTATTTCCCAGTCTCCCATAAACAGGTTGGCGTAGCTTGGTGCAAAATTGGTGCCCATAGCGGTACCTTTTATTTGTACATATTTTTTTCATTGAATGAAAAAATATTATTTTCCAAAATAAACCTATTACTTTCTAGTTTGAACTCTTTGTGTTCCTTATCTATCACCTCATCTTGTGTCAGGCATTAAAGCTGTATCAAAATTTCTTATTCATATTCGAAATTTGTATACGAGGTGACGTCACGTAGCTAGGATCAGCTCACCTTCTATTTTAATATTCTCTATAATTTTTCAAAACTTTTGTAGAGTCCCTCAAATAGGATAGTAGTTGCTTAACATATTTTTGTAAGTACCTATCTATGTACTGAGATAGGTTGGAGGTAACTGAATTAATAGTTGATATGATGGGGCGACCAGGAGGGTTTTCTAGATTCTTATGAATCTTTGGTAGGAAGAAGAATATTGTGATTCTCTGAAATTCTGGGTTAATATGATCAAATCTGCTCTGGTAGGGTCTATTTCTTTCATGTAATTGGCAAGAGTCCATGAACTAGTGACATATGGGATATACAATCCTACCAGGAGGGGCAAAGTTTCCCAAACCTCAAAATGCCTTATAAATACACCCCTCACCACACCCACAAATCAGTTTAACGAATAGCCAAGCAGTGGGGTGATAAAGAAAGGAGTAGAAAGCATCAACAAAGGAAATTTGGAAATAATTGTGCTTTATACAAAAAATCATAACCACCATAAAAAGGGTGGGCCTCATGGACTCTTGCCAATATGAAAGAAATGAATTTATCAGGTAAGTTCTTACATAATTTATGTTTTCTTTCATGTAATTGGCAAATCAGTTTTACAAACTTTGCCTCCTATGGAGGTGGTGAAGTAAGTTTGTGCTAAGATTTCTACGTTGATATGCGCTTCTCAGCATTGTTGAAGCCCGATTCCTCTCAGAGTACAGCGAATGTCAGAGGGACGTGAAGGGAGTATCACTTATTTGAATACGATGATTTCCCTAACGGGGGTCTATTTCATAGGTTCGCTGTTATCGGTCGTAGAGATTCATCTCCTACCTCCCTTTTCAGATCGACGATATACTCTCAATTTACCATTACCTCTACTAATAACTGTTTTATTTCATATCTTCTATATGTGGATGGGTGTCTTTTGGTAAGTATGTTTTTATTACTTAAGACACTCTCAGCTATGGTTTGGCACTTTATGCAATTATATAAAGTTCTAAATATATGTATTGTACTTATATTTGCCATGAGTCAGGTTCATGTATTTCCTTCTGCAGACTGTCAGTTTCATATTTGGGAATGTAAACACTTTAAGAAATTTATTTCTTACCTGGGGTTTAGTCTTTTTTCAATTTGACTACTTTTTGCAATTGCTGGTGCGTCAAATGCTAGACTTTATTGCGTTATTTTTGGCGCAAACCTTTTTTGGCGCGAAAAAATACATTTATGACGCAACTTCATCATTTCCGGTGTCATATGTGACGCTGAGACCTTTCACACGGTGGCGTCTTTAGTGACGCAAGTGTGTCATTTCCGGTCATTTTTTGCACCAAAAAAGTTTATGTTACGTTGTGCGTCATACTTGGCACTAAATTCTTTTCATTATTTCAATACCCCATTGATGTTTGCCTCCTGCTTTCTTCTCTATCAAGAGGCCTATGCTTTTGCATTTTTTCCCATTCCTGAAACTGTCATTTAAGGAAATAGATAATTTTGCTTTATATGTTGTTTTTTCTCTTACATTGAGCAAGATGTCCCAATCTGATCCTGTCTCTGAAGTTTCTGCTGGAACATTGCTGCCTGACATCGGTTCTACCAAAGGTAAGTGCATTTGTTGTAAAATTGTAGAAATTATTCCACCGAATGTCATTTGTAATAGTTGTCATGATAAACTTTTACATGCAGATAGTGTTTCTATCAGTAATAGTACATTGTCAGTTGCAGTTCCTTCAACTTCTAATGTGCATGATATACCTGTAAATTTTAAAGAATTTGTTTCTGATTCTATTATGAAGGCTTTGTCTGCATTTCCACCTTCTAATAAACGTAAAAGGTCTTTTAAAACTTCTCATTTAGCTGATGAAATTTCAAATGACCAACAACATAATAATTCATCCTCTTCTGATGAGGATCTATCTGAAACAGAAGATCCTTCCTCAGATATTGACACTGACAAATCTACTTATTTATTTAAAATAGAGTATATGCATTCTTTATTAAAAGATGTGTTAATTACTTTGGATATTGAGGTAACCAGTCCTATTGATGTTCAGTCTAATAAACATTTAAATGCTGTTTTTAAACCTCCTGTGGTTTCTCCAGGTGTTTTTCCCATTCCTGAGGCTATTTCTGATATGATTTCTAGGGAATGGAATAAGTCAGGTTCTTCCTTAATTCCTTCTTCAAGGTTTAAGAGATTGTATCCTTTACCAGCAAAATCTATAGAGTTTTGGGAAAAGATTCCCAAAGTTGATGGGGCTATTTCTACTCTTGCTAAACGTACCACTATTCCTATGGAAGATAGCACTTCCTTTAAGGATCCTTTAGATAGGAAGCTTGAATCTTATCTAAGAAAGGCCTATTTATATTCAGGTCATCTTCTCAGACCTGCTATTTCTTTGGGTGATGTTGCGGCTGCATCAACTTTCTGGTTGGAAAATTTAGCGCAACATGAATTGGATTTTGACATAGCTAGCATTGTTCGCTTACTGCAACATGCTAATCATTTTATTTGTGATGCCATTTTTGATATCAAAATTGATGTTAGATCCATGTCTTTAGCTATATTAGCTAGAAGAGCTTTGTGGCTTAAATCTTGGAATGCTGATATGACATCTAAATCTAAATTACTATCTCTTTCTTTCCAAGGTAATAATTTATTTGGTTCTCAGTTGGATTCTATTATTTCAACTATCACTGGAGGAAAAGGAGTTTTTTTGCCTCAGGATAAAAAACCTAAGGGTAAATCTAAGGCTTTTAACCGTTTCCGTTCCTTTCATCAGAATAAGGAACAAAAACTCAATCCTCCTCCCAAGGAATCTGCTTCCAGTTGGAAGCCTTCCTCAAATTGGAATAAATCCAAGCCATTTAGGAAACCAAAGTCTGCCCCTAAGTCCGCATGAAGGTGCGGCCCTCATTCCAGCTCAGCTGGTAGGGGGCAGAATAAGGTTTTTCAAGGATTTTTGGATAAAATCTGTCCAAAATCATTAGATTCAGAGCATTTTCTCTCAAGGGTATCGAATAGGATTCAAAGTAAGACCTGGAGTCTTCAGGGGTAATCATGCCAGTTCCTCCTCAGGAACAAGGTTTGGGGTTTTATTCAAACCTATTCATTGTACCAAAGAAAGAAAATTTGTTCAGACCAGTTCTGGATCTGAAAATTTTGAATCGTTATGTAAGAGTACCAACTTTCAAGATGGTGACTATAAGGACTATTCTGCTTTTTGTTCAGCAAGGACATTATATGTCCGCAATAGACTTGCAGGATGCATACCTTCATATTCTGATTCATCCAGAACATTATCAGTTTCTGAGATTCTCTTTTCTAGACAAGCATTACCAATTTGTTGCTCTTCCATTTGGCCTAGCAACAGCTTCAAGAATCTTTTCAAAGGTTCTGTGTGCCCTACTATCTGTAATCAGAGAACAGGGTATTGCGGTGTTTCCTTATTTGGATGATATCTTGGTATTAGCTCAGTCTTTACATACTGCAGAATCTCACACAAATCAACTAGTGTTGTTTCTTCGGAAACATGGTTGGAGGATCAATTTACCAAAAAGTTTCTTGATTCCTCAGACAAGGGTCACCTTTTTAGGCTTCCAGATAGATTCAGTGTCCATGACTCTGTCTCTAACAGACAAGAGACGTTTAAAATTGGTCGCAGCAAGTCGGCTCCTTCAGTCTCAGTCATTCCCTTCAGTGGCTATGTGCATGGAAGTTTTAGGTCTCATGACTGCAGCATCAGACGCGATCCCCTTTGCTCGTTTTCACATGAGACCTCTACAGCTTTGTATGCTGAATCAATGGTGCAGGGATTATACAAAGATATCACAATTAATATCCTTGAATCCCAATGTACGACACTCTCTGTCATGGAGGATAGATCACCATCATTTGGTTCAAGGGGCTTCTTTTTTCACCCAACCTGGACTGTGATCACAACAGATGCGAGTCTTTCAGGCTGGGGAGCTGTTTGCGGATCTCTGACAGCACAAGGGGTTTGGAAATCTCAAGAGGCGAGATTACCAATAAATATTTTAGAACTCCGTGCAATTCTCAGGGCTCTTCAGTTCTGGCCTCTACTAAAGAGAGAACCATTTATTTGTTTTCAGACAGACAATATCACAACTGTGGCTTATGTCAATCATCAGGATGGGACTCACAGTCCCCAAGCTATGAAAGAAGTATCTCGGATACTTGCTTGGGCGGAATCCAGCTCCTGTCTAATCTCTGCGGTGCATATCCCAGGTGTAGACAATTGGGAGGCGGATTATCTCAGCCGCCAGACTTTACATCCAGGGGAGTGGTCTCTCCATCCAGATGTGTTTTCTCAAATTGTTCAGATGTGGGGGCTTCCAGAGATAGATCTCATTGCCTCTCATCTAAACAAGAAACTTTCCAGATACCTGTCCAGGTCCAGGGATGTTCAGGCGGAAGCAGTGGATGCGCTGACACTTCCTTGGTGTTATTAACCTGCTTACATCTTCCCGCCTCTAGTTCTCCTTCCAAGAGTGATCTCCAAAATCATCATGGAACAGTCTTTTGTGTTGCTGGTGGCTCCAGCATGGTCACACAGGTTTTGGTATGCGGATCTGGTTCGGATGTCCAGTTGCCCGCCTTGGCCACTTCCGTTACGGCCGGACCTACTATCTCAAGGTCCGTTTTTCCATCAGGATCTCAAATCATTAAATTTGAAGGTATGGAAATTGAACGCTTAGTTCTAAGTCATAGAGGTTTCTCTGATTCAGTGATTAATACTATGTTACAAGCTCGTAAATCTGTCTCTAGAAAGATTTATTATAGAGTTTGGAAGACTTACATTTCATGGTGTTCTCATAAATTCTCCTGTCATTCTTTTAGAATTCCTAGAATTTTGCAGTTTCTTCATGATGGTTTGGATAAGGGTTTGTCTGCAAGTTCCTTGAAAGGACAAATCTCCGCTCTTTCTGTTTTATTTCACAGAAAGATTGCTATTCTTCCTGATATACACTGTTTTGTACAGGCTTTAGTTCGTATTAAGCCTGTCATTAAGTCAATTTCTCCTCCTTGGAGTCTTAATTTGGTTCTGAAGGCTTTACAGGCTCCTCCATTTGAACCTATGCATTCTTTGGACATTAAACTACTTTCTTGGAAAGTGTTGTTCCTTTTGGCTATCTCTTCTACTAGAAGAGTTTCTGAGCTATCTGTTCTTTCTTGTGAGTCTCATTTTCTGATTTTTCATCAGGATAAGGCAGTTTTGCAGACTTCTTTTCAATTTTTACCTAAGGTTGTGAATTCTAACAACATTAGTAGAGAAATTGTTGTCCCTTCTTTATGTCCTAATCCTAAGAATTCTTTGGAGAGATCCTTACATTCTTTGGATGTGGTAAGAGCTTTGAAATATTATGTGGAAGCTACTAAAAAATTCAGGAAGACTTCCAGTCTATTTGTTTTATTTTCTGGTCCTAGGAAAGGTCAGAAAGCTTCTGCTATTTCCTTGGCTTCTTGGTTGAAACTTTTGATTCATCAAGCTTATTTTGAGTCGGGTCAAACCCTAGCCTCAGAGGATTTCAGCTCATTCTACTAGATCAGTCTCCACTTTGTGGGCTTTTAAGAATGAAGCTTCAGTTGATCAGATTTGCAAAGCAGCAACTTGGTCATCTTTGCATACATTTACTAAATTCTACCATTTTGATGTATTTGCTTCTTCGGAAGCAGTTTTTGGTAGAAAAGTTCTTCAGGCAGCTGTTTCAGTTTGATTCTTCTGCTTTTGATTTAAGTTTTTTCTTTCAAAAGTGAAAATAAACTTATTTTTTGGGTTGTGGATTATTTTTTCAGCGGAATATGGCTGTTTTTATTTTATTCCCTCCCTCTCTAGTGACTCTTGAGTGGAAGACTCCACATCTTGGGTATTGATATCCCATATGTCACTAGCTCATGGACTCTTGCCAATTACATGAAAGAAAACATAATTTATGTAAGAACTTACCTGATAAATTCATTTCTTTCATATTGGCAAGAGTCCATGAGGCCCACCCTTTTTATGGTGGTTATGATTTTTTGTATAAAGCACAATTATTTCCAAATTTCCTTTGTTGATGCTTTCTACTCCTTTCTTTATCACCCCACTGCTTGGCTATTTGTTAAACTGATTTGTGTGTGTGGTGAGGGTTGTTTTTATAGGCATTTTGAGGTTTGGGAAACTTTGCCCCTCCTGGTAGGATTCTATATCCCATATGTCACTAGCTCATGGACTCTTGCCAATATGAAAGAAATGAATTTATCAGTTAAGTTCTTACATAAATTATGTTTTAAGCTCCTTATATGTGGTAGTGTCATTTAGGAGTCTCTCCTACTCTTTCAGATAATAGTCCCTATCCATGATTATTATGTTCTCATTCTCTTTTAGTCTTTTAAGGACTTCATTTTCTGATTTTTTTTCAGATTCATCTGAAGTCTTTGTTTAGTGTCAGATTTTTCTATATTCCTTAGTACCAATTTTTCAAACAGTTCTACATTCTTCCCTTTTTCATGTGTAGGGTAGAATTTGGATTTTCGCTTTAATTCTGTATGTACATGTTTAGATATAGGTGTGTCATACGTGCTTTCAGGATATATGTTATGTTCAGCTGGGTGTTTCAAAAAGTACCTCTTGAGTGCTAATTTTCTCACAAATTGATGTACATTAATATTATTCATGTATTTAATTGTGAAGTGGGGGGAAATGAAAGGCCTAGTCCCAAAACTTTAATCTCTTCCTCATTCAGATTCTGTTTGCTAATATTGAAGACTCCCTGATTGGAGGGCTTTACCACATCTCCCTTCTCTCTCTTGGCTTTTTTGTTGTTTCTGCCCCTTCCTCCTCTCTTTCCTCTAGAGCTCTTTTTCTTAAATTCATTAATGGAGCTAGATGTTCTTTTTCTGTAATATTTCTTCTTGAAATCTCTGCCCTTGGGGTGTCCCCTAAAAAATGTGTTGAATGGGCTCCTTGGTTCTGATCTCTAGTATCCCTTATCTGTTTGTTATCTGTTCTATGTGATAATGATGGTATCTATTCCTAAGAGGGATCCTTCAGTTACGTTCTTCTTTCTTATGATGTTTTGGTTAGGATTTTTTAGCAGGCCTGTCATCTCTCGATCTGGCTATATAATGGCTATAGTCTTCTCTTTCATAAAGAAATCCCAGAAGACACTCCTTCCACCCCTATACACATGGTAAATCAAAGGGAGGGACATCATAATAACAAAAATCAGAAACATTCTTGGAGGAAAAACACTACTAATTTTACTACTGTCAGGGTGCCAGGAATCAGACTGAGACGAGAAGTGCAAAAATAATCACACCATTATTAATAGCAAAAAATTATAAAATGTCCACAAGTCAAATAACAAGCCAGGAGTCAAAACCAGAGCTGGTAGTCAGACGAGCCGAGTCAGGAGCCAAAGCGAATAGTCAGACGAGCCGGAATCAAGAACAAGGAGAACAGCAGAGTCAGGAACAAGCCAGGGATCAGGAACCAGGAAGAACGTCAGGCAGCCAGGTAATACACAGGAACTCTCACAAACAGGTCTCAGACAACGCAAAGGCAAAGCATACTGAATAAGTGATGAGATCACAATTCTGAGACTGCATCCTGTCTCACATGGATGATGCACAACAGTCTGGCCATAAAAGGAAGTGCAGGAAGTGAGCAGCATCCGCCACAATGCACCAAGTCAGGAAGAGAGGTGAGTAAAATGGCTGCCAGCAGCACATGGCAAACACAACAGGGAAAAACCCTGACAACTACTAATAAAGAAAGATCTGTTATACTGTATATAAGGAGACTTCTAATAATCAAATGCAATTTAAAAATCAAGAATTCCATAGGAAAAACAGTAACAAAAATGTATCAACCTATTCATAGAAGAAACTGGAGACCACAACAACAAGAGAGACCAATAATCAGATCCAATTAAAAATCATTATGACTGACTATAGAACCACCTCTTCATATTCCACTTCAAAAATCTTCAGACCCCATTTCCACCCACAAAAAAAAAAAAAAGAAAAACCAGCATTACATTCTCAAAATTTTATAGAGACTCCATATTCAATAAAAAGAAATATATACAGTCCAGAAATAAGATTAAAACCACAATGGGGGATACAAAATGTAAGAAAAAGAAAAGAAAAAAACGAGGAAATAGAGGAGGACAACTGGTTAGAAATAGAAAGCAAAAGAAAAAAAATCAAAAACAGGATACAGTCCAGACAATTAGTGAAAATATTCAATCTGTCTTTATGTCAATTTACAGAACAGCAAATGGACACATTAAGAAAAGGCTTACATTTTTCCCTAATTAAGGGTCCTAATCCCTTTTACATTATTTATAGATCTGTATAAATTCGTACATAAATTGACATTACAAAGACATTTTGAAAAAAAAACAAAAAACAGCTAACTAATAATACAGAGGAGCCTACATTATTTTCAGACTCTGATCTGGAGGCTCTCATTGTTTTTTTAAAGAATTAGAATTAGAAAGTAATGGAGGTGATGCGGTCTCAAGAAATAAAGATTTCCATTCAAAGTTAAAACAACCATCCAGTTTTTTCCCCAGTACAATCGAAGGCAAACTTTATTCCCACTTTTTACGGTCTGATTTATAATGAATTAACAGAACTATGCAATGAATATAAGATTAACCCCTTAATGACAACTGACGTACCAGGTACGTCATGCATTAACAACCAGTTAATGACAATAGACGTACCTGGTACGTCAGTTGTCTAAGAGAGTGCTGGAAGCGATCGCAATCGCTTCCAGCAGCTCTCAGGGTATTGCAGTGATGCCTCCATATGGAGGCATCCTGCAATACCTTTTTAGAAGACTCCGATGCAGAGAGAGCCACTCTGTGGCCCTCTCTGCACCGGTAGCGATGGTGCCGGTTCGTTGGTGGGTGGGAGCATAACAGGGAGGCGGGTGGGCGGCCCATCGCTACCCGGCATCCGGTTCCTGTAAGTGCAATGTGCACGCCGGGTGCCGGGAGCGTGCGGGGGCGCGCGCGGGGGGGGCGCGGGGGCGCCCGTGCGTGTGCGCGATTAGCTGGCCACTGACACCAATGAGGAGGGAAGAGGGGGGAAAAAACATTTAAAAAAAAATATATATAAGGGTCTGGGAGGGGGAGGGGGTTGGGGTATTGTGGGGGGCTGCTACACTACAGAAAACATTAATAATTGCAAAAAGATAAAAAAACACTTTTGTTTTTGGGGCAAATTGGGTACTGGCTGCCAGTACCCAAGATGGCGGCAATTATGTAGGGGAGAGGGTTAGAGAGCTGGGGGGGGGGGATCATGGAGGTTGGGGCTAAGGCAGGGGTCCATCACAGCTAAAACATTTTATTTTTTTTTATTAAAAAAAAGAAAAACTCCTTTTATTTAGTACTGGCAGACTTTCTGCCAGTACTTAAGATGGCGGGGACAATTGTGGGGTGGGGGAGGGAAGAGAACTGTTTGGGAGGGATCAGGGGGTGTGATGTGTCAGGTGGGAGGCTGATCTCTACCCTAAAGCTAAAATTAACCCTGCAAGCTCCCTACAACCTACCTAATTAACCCCTTCACTGCTGGGCATAATTTACGTGTGGTGCGCAGCAGCATTTAGCGGCCTTCAAATTACCAAAAAGCAATGCCAAAGCCATATATGTCTGCTATTTCTGAACAAAGGGGATCCCAAAGAAGCTTTTACAACAATTTGTGCCATAATAGCACAAGCTGTTTGTAAATACTTTCAGTGAGAAACCTAAAATTGTGAAAAATGAATTTTTTTTTAATTGTTTGCTCGCATTTGGCGGTGAAATAGTGGCATAAAATATATCAGAATGGGCCTAGATCAATACTTGGGGTTGTCTACTACACTACCCTAAAGCTAAAATTAACCATGCAAGCTCCCTACAACCTACGTAATTAACCCCTTAACTGCTGGGCATAATTTACGTGTGGTGCGCAGCAGCATTTAGCGGCCTTCTACTTACCAAAAAGCAACCCCAAAGCCATATAAGTCTGCTATTTCTGAACAAAGGGGATCCCAAAGAAGCATTTACAACCATTTGTGCCTTAATTGCAGAAGCTGTTTGTAAATAATTTCAGTGGGAAACCTAAAGTTTGTGACAAAATTTGTGAAAAAGTGAACTTTTTTTTTTATTTGATGACATTTGGCGGTGAAATGGTGGCATGAAATATACCAAAATGGGCCTAGATCAATACTTTGGGTTGTCTTCTAAAAAAAAATATATACATGTCAAGGGATATTCAGGTATTCCTGACAGATATCAGGGTTCCAATGTAACTAGCGCTAATTTTGAAAAAAAGTTGTTTGGAAATAGCAAAGTGCTACTTGTATTTATGGCCCTATAACTTGCAAAAAAAGTAAAGAACATGTAAACATTGGGTATTTCTAAACTCAGGACAAAATTTAGAAACTATTTAGCATAGGTGTTTTTTGGTGATTGTAGATGTGTAACAGATTTTGGGGGTCAAAGTTAGAAAAAGTGTGTTTTTTTCAATTTTTTCCTCATATTTTATATTTTTTTTTATAGGAAATTATAAGATATGATGAAAATAATGGTATCCTTAGAAAGTCCATTTAATGGCGAGAAAAACGGTATATAATATGTGTGGGTACAGTAAATGAGTAAGAGGGAAATTACAGCTAAACACAAACACTGCAGAAATGTAAAAATAGCCATTGTCATTAAGGGTAAGAAAATTGAAAAATGGTCCGGTCATTAAGGGGTTAAAAAGGACATTTTAAACAAAAAAGAACAACAATTCCGAAAAACAATTCAAGAAAATAATAATCTCATTATACGTGAGGCAGATAAAGGTTGAGGTTTAGTACTCCAAGACAGGGGAGACTATTTAAGGGAAGCTTACAATCTTCTTGGTGATACCAACACATACTTAAAATTTAAAGGAGACCCAAGAAGCAACTTCTTAAATGAATATACTTGTTTAATTGATGATGCTAAATATAAGGGACTACTGAATGATTCTGAATTCAAGTATTTAAATAACCTCTTTCCTAAAACAGCAATATTTTACCATCTACCCAAGATCCATAAAAATGATAAGGTCCCTCCGGATAGACCCATAGTCTCAAGAATCAACTCTCTCCCTTCACGTCTCTCTGAATATGTGGACTTCTACATTAAACCCTTAGTTCCATCACTAAGATCATACTCAAAAGATACACTAGACACAGTTAAGAAAATGGAATCAATGAAGTGGGATGCAAATGACAAATGGGTTACTATGGACGTAATATCCCACATTATACACTAATATCCCACATAATAAGGGGATTAAAGTCCTCAAATATTTTTTGAGAAATAAAACTAATTTTCCTGAAGATCTACAAAAATTCATAGGAGTGCAAAATTTGTTCTAGAATTTTTTATTTTTTTTTTACAAATAGGAGGCACGGCTTTGGGGACAATTATGGCCCCTAGCTATGCCAATCTGTATATGGGGTACTGGGAAGAACATTGTATATATGCAAACAACCCCTTTAAGGACCAAATTGTGTGATGGGTGAGATTCATAGATGATATCATCATGATTTGGAAGGGTGATGAAAAATCTATGGAAAATTTTATGGAATATGTCAATCAAAATAATATGAATCTCTGCTTCACACACAAAATGTGTGCAAAGGAAATAGAATTTCTGGATCTAGTGGTATTTCACGAAAATGATGAAATTCTAACAAAAATTTATAGAAAGAAAACAGACAGTAGTGGGTATCTCCCAGCCAATAGTGGACTTTACAAATCTTGGATTAACAACATACCATTTGGAAAATTCCAAAGATTAAGGAGAAGTTGTTCCAAATTGGAAGATTTTAATAGAGAAGCTGAAACTCTAAAATTACAGCTGTTAAATAAAAAAAATGCAACCAAAAAGTAGTAGAAGCGGCTTGTACAAAGGCTAGAAATTCAAATAGAAATACTCTTTTAGGGAAAAAAACATCTAATAGGACTTCTAATACAAACAATATGCTAGAGGATGGGCAAAGTCAAAAGGCAAATACAACTAATAGAAGTATTGGTTTGATAACAACATTTAATGAAGCTGCTCCAGAAATTAAGAAAATCATGCATAAATACTGGCCAATTCGGAGACAAGATAATTTTTTAAAAAACACATTAGGAAATGGTCCCACTGCAATTTTTAGGAAAAATAAAAGTCTAAAAAACATGCTAGCTCCCAGTAAGTTGAAAAACAGTATACAATAAAATAACTGGCTAGAAAATAAAAGCCAATCACCTAGATTACAAGTTTTGTCGGTAAAACCGTGTGGTGCTAACGAGCCTTTTTTTTTTCAGCGCTCACTTAAAACAATGCTGGTATTACGAGTTTTCTACAAGCCGGCGTTAGCCTCAGAAAAGTGAGCGAGGAGTGCAAAATTTAGCTCCACATCTCACCTCAATACCAGCGTTGCTTAAGTCAGCGGTGTGCTGGCTAAACGTGCTCGTGCACGATTTCCCCATAGGAAACAATGGGGCTGAGCCGGCTGAAAAAAAACCTAACATCTGCAAAAAAAGCAGCGTTCAGCTCCTAACACAGCCCCGTTGTTTCCTATGGGGAAATACATATTATGCCTGCCCCTAACACCCTAACATGAACCCCGAGTCTAAACACCCCTAACCTTACACTTATTAACCCCAAATCTGCCGCCCCCGACATCGTCGCCACCTGCATTATATTATTAACCCCTAATCTGCCGCTCCGGACTCCGCCGCCACCTACATTAGACCTATGAACCCCTAATCTGCTGCCCCTAACATCGCCGACACCTACATTATATTTATTAACCCCTAATCTGCCGCCACAAACGTCGCTGCCACTATAATAGTTATTAACCCCTAAATCTATATCTAACCCTAAACCTAACCCCCCTAACTTAAATGTAATTTAAATAAATCTAAATAAAATTACTATCATTAAATACATTATTCCTATTTAAAACTAAATACTTATCTGATAAATAAACTGTAAGCTAGCTACAATATAACTAATAGTTACATTGTAGCTATTTTAGAATTTATTTTTATTTTACAGGCAACTTTGTATTTATTTTAACTAGGTAGAATAGTTATTAAATAGTTATTAACTATTTAATAACTACCTAGCTAAAATAAATACAAATATACCTGTAAAATAAACCCTAAGCTAACTTACAATTACACCTAACACTACTCTATAATTAAATTAATGACCTAAACTAACTACAATTAAATACAATTAAATTAAATAAACTAAATTACGGAAAAAAACCCCACTAAATTACAGAAAATAAAAAAGAAATGACAATTTTTTAAACTAATTACACCTAATCTAATCCCCCTAATAAAATAAAAAAGCCCCCCAAAATAATAAAATTTCCTACCCTATACTAAATTACAAATAGCCCTTAAAAGGGCCTTTTGCAGGGAATTGCCCCAAAGTAATCAGCTCTTTTACCTGTAAAGAAAAAATACAATACCCCCCCCAACATTACAACCCACCACCCACACACCCAACCCTACTCTAAAACCCACCCAATCCCCCCCTTAAAAAACCTAACACTAACCCCCTGAAGATCACCCTATCTTGAGCTGTCTTCACCCAGCCGGGCACAAGTGGTCCTCCAGATGGCGGAAGTCTTCATCTGATCGGGGCAGAAAAGGTCCTCCATTTGCAGAAGTCTTCATCCAGGCGGAATCTTCTATCATCCTTCCGGAGCGGAGCGGGTCCATCTTAAAGACATCCGACACGGAGCATCCTCTTCTTCCGACGGACTAACGACGAATGAAGGTACCTTTTAAATGACGTAATCCAAGATGGCGTCCCTTGAATTCTGATTGACTGATAGAATCCTATCAGCCAATCGGAATTAAGGTAGGAAAAATCCTATTGGCTGATGCAATCAGCCAATCGGATTGAAGTTCAATCGGATTGGCTGATTGACGCAAGGGGATTTGCGGTATGCTCGAGTCGCAGAAAAAAAGTGAGCGGTACACCTGTACCTGCCAGACTCGTAATACCAGAGGGCGTTAAAAAGCAGCGTTGGGACCCCTCAAAGCTGCTTTTTAAGGCTAACGCAGAACTCGTAATCTAGGCGTATGTTCTTTAAAGGGACACTGAACCCAATTTTGTTATTTTGTGATTCAGATAGAGCATGCAATTTTAAGCAAACTTTCTAATTTACTCCTATTATCAATTTTTCTTTGTTCTCTTGCTATCTTTATTTGAAAAAGAAAGTCCAGAACCTTGGACAGCACTTGTTTATTGGTGGATGAATTTATCCACCAATCAGCAAGAACAACCCAGGTTGTTCACCAAAATGGGCCTGCATTTAAACTTACATTCTTGATTTTCAACTAAAGATACCAAGAGAATGAAGAACATTTGCTAATAGGAGTAAATTAGAAAGTTGCTTAAAATTGCATGCTCTATCTGAATCACAAAAGAAAAAAAATTGGGTTCAGTATCCCTTTAAATGCAATAGAAAAAATGTGAAGTATGTATTCACGCCTACAATAAAAATAAGCCCACTCATATAGTTAAATCTTATTCTAATAATAAAGAATGCAAAATAAATTCATTAACAAATTGTAAAACTGATTTCTTTTACAAGATATGACGAGTCCACGGATTTCATCTTTACTTATGGGATAACGCCGCCTGTTTAGCAGGAAGTGGCAAAGAGCACCACAGCAGAGCTGTATATATAGCTCCTCCCTTCCCTCCCACTCCAGTCATTCTCTTTGCCTGTGTTAGTGATAGGAAGAGGTAAAGTGAGGTGTTAGTTTAGATTCTTCAATCAAGAGTTTATTATTTTTTAAGTAGTACCTCTGAGTGCTACTTTGTTCTGGGGTTTAGCCTAGACCAGATCAGTCTCTTCCATAACAAAAGAGAGGCATCTGGTGGCTTTAGAGCGATGGGAACTTGTGGGACATATTCTCACTGCACCTCCCATGTATTGATTTGCTACCCCTACCAAGGAAACCTGAGAGATGTTTACTCAGGATTTTCTTCTTCATTTCAGGGCCCTGTGAGGAAAAGTCTCAGAAGACCTCACACACCTGGAGTCTGCCTTACTGTCCGGAGGAGATGAGGTAAGTGCTAACTTTATTCTGGGGGTGAGAGAGTCTCAGAAAGAAGTTGGGCACACTGTTTTAGCCTTCATCAATTTTTACTCCCTTACATAGATAGAATGGCCCCCTCAGAACTTCAGGGGATGCTGTGGGACAGTTACGGGCATAGTTTGAGTTCTTACTGCATTGCTATAAGTAAAGAAGCCATGCATTGAACGAGCCCTATGTGTATAACAGAGCCTTCTCTGTAAGTGCTAGCATTTGCATTCAGTGTACAATACATGGGGTTGTTATATGTATCTTCCGTTTTCAATGTTAAACAGGACTCTGTTCTTGCAATACCGGACAGATAGCTCCGGTGGTTTAATTATGGCTGACCGGGAGTTTTCACATTACTGGGCTAGATAAGGGCTTAGTTTTTCTATCAGAGCAATATATAGCCGACAGGGTTATGGCCACAATCACAACCTATACTGGTGTTAGTGTGTGGGAATCCGTTGTTTTGCTTTATATTTCGGATTCAACTGTTTTACACTTCCCTGTAGACCGTTTTTTTTATGGTATAAATAGCGACCGGGAGGAGATACTGATGATGCCCACGATGGGCGGAGTTGGCTTTCGCGCCTGTTTGTTTTATTTTAGTGCGCACCTCATATGGCCTAGTATACCGGACAGTTTTTGTATGAACTTATTCAGGAATGTTTACCCCGTTTGTGAGAAGCTATGAGAGTTTCATTCTTTTTTTTATTTATTTTTTTATTACTTTTTATTAACATACAAAAGAAAAACACAGACAACAGACGAACCAAATAGTATCATCAATACATAAAGACAACATGTCTCCAAAAAGGAGACTCCCAAATACAGATAGAAAAAAATTTTCTCTTCTCATATTCTTCATCCCCTCCTTCCCTTGTCCCTCCTTCGTAACAAAAAAAAAGGGGGGGGGACTCTCTCCCTCTCCTCCACTCCCCTTCAAATAGATATATCTAATTTGATCTACCCATTTATCTCTACTCAGTCACCCTCCTATCCTCTCCCCTCAAGTCAATTTTAAGTTAATAATTTGCTCAATGTAGAGTACAAAATCCTCCCTTTGATAACAAACAAAGTCCCTCAAAGTCTTAAGAAAACCACTTCCTCTTGCCCCATTTAACTTAGACTCAAAAGCTGCCTTAATTGCTGAGTCCAGCAAGAGTTTTTTAACTTCCGTAATAGACGGTATTCTTGAGGTAATCCAATTTTTAAAAATAAGCGTCCTAACAATTACTATTACTGTAAGTATAAAATTTGTTTGTTTTTTCCAAGAATTGTTAGTTCCCAAAAAGAGAATAGAGGCCCTTTCCAGTTGTATCTTCCCTTTAATTATCACAGAGAGGTAGTATTCTATTTTTGCCCAAAATTGTTTGAGCTTGGGACATTCCCACAACAGATGGTCCAGATTAGGATCTCGAGAAGAACATTTAGGGCAAACATTAGTTACTTTTCTATTCCATTTGGCTACTCTACGAGGAGTTAAATAATCCCTCTGTACTATCCTAAATTGTGTTTCTCTATAATACAAGGCTGTAAAGAGTCTTTGAGTTGTTTTAAGACTATTCATTAATACTTTATCTAAATCCTCTAGACCTATTATTTTTGCCCAGGGTCTAGTCAGCTCCTGTATTGACTCCCTTTCTTCTATGGACAGAAGGAATCTATAAATAACAGCCAATAACCTTTTTCCAGGTAATTTAGCATCAATAAGGGGGGTAATTTAGGAAAAATCTTAGTTAAACTAAGAATATAGCTTTTTGCTTGTAAAAAATAGAAAGTATGTTTTCTTTGTATTGCTGGGATTTTTTTCTGAAAATTATCAAATGAGTATAGTTTATCTCGTTTGTAATCATAAAAATCCTTCACAATCAAAGATTTAGATGGTGACCATGTCTCATAAATATCAGACATATTACCCAATGGAAAATTCCCATTTCCCTTTATCGGTAACCATTTCGAGATTCTTTGTGGAAGTCCCAAACCTTTAGATAAATTTCTCCAGGTCCGTAATATATCTCTATATAAAGGATGTTCTGAGATGGTCCCACCTAACTCTCTATTAGAAGCAAATAAAACAAAAATTGAGAGAAAATGGGGAGCAGACCTGATTTTCTAGGAGCTCATCTGAATATATAAAAGACAGATTTAGCCAATCCACCGGGAAGCGTATTATAGAAGCACGATTATACCATTCTAAATTCGATAGAGCTAGCCCTCCTTTACAATATGGTTGGTACAGCTTAGAAAGCTTGATTCTTGCTTTCCTGCCACTCCAAAGATTATACCTCAATGCTTGATTGAAGGGCCAAAGATCGATCTTCTTAATCAAGAAAGGGAAAATCCTCAACGTGTAGAGGATTTTTGGAACAATAAACATTTTAAACAGAGCCACTTTACCCGCTAAAGAAACTGGAAGTGATGCCCATGTTTTCATCTTATCTCCAGTATCTCTTAAGACTGTTTGAATATTATCTCTATACCAATTCACCGTGTTGGCAGAGATTTCCAACCCCAAATAAGTCAAAGTTTTAGTTTCTATGAATTGATATGGCTGATGCTCCTCTGGGTTATGTTTTAACCATAAAATTTTAGATTTTGCAAGGTTAATCTTGTAACCCGAGACTGAGCTGTATTGCTCAAGGAGGTTCACAATCCCATCAATCTGCTCTTTGGGATTAGCAACACATAGCAGAAGATCATCTGCAAATAGAGCAGTTTTGTATTCCTCCTTTCCTATTTTGTTACCAATCAGCAGTTTTCTCAATCTAATAGCCAGGGGTTCAATTATCAAATCAAACAGTAGAGGGGACATAGGACACCCTTGTCGGGTTCCTCTTGTCAAGCTAATGGTATCCGAGATACCATTGTTGATCAGTATAGAAGCTTTAATATCTGAATAAATATTGACAACAAAATCACTAAATTGCCCCCCTAATCCCAAACTTCCCCAGAACTTGTAGCAGGAAAGGCCACTCCACTCTGTCGAAGGCCTTCTCTGCATCCAAAGATAGCAGGAAGGCCTCAGGCAGAGCAGAGCAGCCCCCCCCATAGTGACAAATTACATGCAAGATTTTCCTTATATTGAACTCTGATGCCCTACCCATGATAAATCACGCCTGGTCCCGATGAATTACTCCAGGGAGAATTGGCTTCAATCTATCCACCAAAATCTTCATTAAGATTTTATAATCCAGACCAAGCAGGGAAATGGGTCTATATGAGGCAATATTTGACGGGTCCTTATTATTCTTAGGAATTAAAGTAATGTTTGCCCTTTTAAAATTTTCTGATGTTTTAAGACCTAGACTAAAATAAGCATTATAAAGATCCGTCAGAATTAGACCAATTTCAACCCGCAACATCTGATAAAACTCAAGAGGCAAATTGTCTGGCCCTGGGGTTTTCCCCTTGGCCATCATATTGATTGTTTTTTGGATCTCATTTTCAGTTATTGGTTGATTTAAGGCTTCACAGTCTTTCTTTGAGATCTGGGGAATATCAGTGCTATCCAAGAATTTTGTGATTTTACATGAATCTGGACATTGTGATGTATACAAGTCAGTATAAAAATTCTGAAACAACTGTGTAATTTCCTCTAACTTTGTATAGATTGTATCTTTTACTTTCAGAGCTGTGACTGGCTTCCTCCTAGTTTGTCTTTTAAATGTTAAGGCCATCAATTTACCGGCCTTATTGCCGAATTTCGAGAATGTAACAGCATTTTTATAAAGGAGTTCCTGTGCCTTTCCTAACAAAAAGGTTTCTCTTTCTTTCTTGATCCGGAAATAATTATTTGAATTTATGTTACTTGGGCTTTTTTTTTTCTTTTTTTTTTCAATTTTTATTGAAGATTTCAAAGATACAATAACAAAACATTATTCAACATCTCAAAATAGATGACAAACAATTGCACCGTACCATATTCAATAATTGCAAGATTATCCATTGTTCTATTCAATGATAAATATTGAAGGCTAATGTGTATGGTTGACAGTAGTCAATGGATGTTGTAAGATATACCATATTTCCTAAATGGACTGTGCGCTATCATATGTATTGTTATAAAGCGGGGGGAAATAGAGAGAAGAGAAGGAGTTGGGAGGGAGGGGATAGTGGGAGAGGGGTAGAGGGAGGAGAAAAAATAAATAAATTTGTTAACATGACAATATTAGTAATACTGTGTACGCTAGACTCCACATATACAACCTTGCTCCCTCTATCCTGTGGGGTGATTGAAAGTGTTATTTTGTTCTATTGGGGTGTTCCCCATCAGGGGCTTATGCTTATCCCATGTCTCTGATAATAAGAAGTATAGGTCCAATTTGTTTGCTTTCATGAAGTGGTATCGCTCTAACACTATTAGATACAACACTCGTGCTCGCCAGTCATCTATAGTTGGGGGGGTCATTGACTTCCAACCTTTTGGGATGAGCATTTTTGCTCCATTAATCATCAGCAGGAGTTACGCTCCTGTTGCTTTATTTTGAAGTTTAGGGAGGCCCTGGAACATTAAGGTGCTCATTTGATGAGGTAGAGTGGTTTCTATTATATCTGAGATTGCTGCGAACACTGCCTCCCAGTATGGTTTTATTACTGGGCAGGTCCACCAGATGTGGTACATGGTCCTCTCTCGACCGCAGCCCCTCCAGCACAAGTCAGATATCTGTGGATTAGCTCTGTGCAGTCTCGTAGGGGTAAGATACCACCTACTCAACATTTTAAAATGCATTTCTTGTATATTGGCAGATGAGGATGCCCGTGCGGCAATCCGAAATCCCTGTCTCCAGTCCTCTGGTTGTGTGTTTGCATTAGTCTCTCTGTTCCATGCCTGTGTGTAAGTGGGTATTAAATGATCATCTTTGACTAGCAACAATTTATATATGAGAGATATGGTGTGTCTCGGGGGGCTCTTTTGTATACACAGCTGTTCAAATGGGGTGAGTTCCCTATTTAGTTTATCTTTGTGCCTATGTGAGATAATAAAATGTTTGATCTGAGCGTGCGTAAACCAAGATGAGAACAAACTCTCGTCCCACTGTTTGAAAAAATCCTGTGGTGCTATATCTCCCTTGTCTATTGCTGAATACAGGATCCCGTCTCTTAACTTATATGTCTGTTTATGCGCCAGTCTTTGAGAAGCTAGTGGTATCCCGGGGTGTTCCCTCAGGGGCATAAGAGGAGAGTATAGAGTGGAAATGTTACCCGGGCTAGTGATAGTCCTATCCCATTCTCTAAATGTTTCCTGTGTGATGGGGTAGCATTTCAAAGTCGAAGGTCTGTGGCGCGGTTCAATCCACGCCATTGTGGCCATATTACCTTTGGTAAAGATCTGGTTGTCTAGGTGTACCCATGCTTTTTGTATGTTATTGTGGCTCCAGTCTATTATGTGTTGCAATATAATTGCTCTGCGGTATAGTTTAATATTAGGAAGTCCCAGTCCCCCCACATGCTTAGGTAGATATAGTGTTTGCCTGCTTACTCTGCTCTTCTTTCCCTGCCATATATAGTTATCAATAGTTTTTTGTAGTTGAGTGAGATAGGCTGGAGGTAATGGAATAGGTAGGGCTTGAAAAATATACAGAATCCGTGGCAAAATGTTCATTTTTATGATGCCTAATCTACCCAACCAAGATATTGGCTTGTTACTCCAGAGTTGGAGATCAGTGGCTATCTCCTTCTTAAGTTTTTGATAATTGTATAAAATGATGTTGTCTTCTCTACTTGCTAAGTTAATTCCCAGATATTTCATATGCGTTTTGGCTATTTGTATTTGAAGGGTGTTTTTTACCTGAGCAATGATCTGTGGTGCGGCCGATATATTTAATAATTCAGATTTTGTGACATTGAGGTGAAAGTTGGATACTTGGCCATACCTATGGAGTTCTGCCAAGATATTGGGGAGGGTAGTTTCAGTTTTAGTGATTGCGAAAAGGATATCGTCAGCATACATCATCATTTTATGCTCCCTGTCTCCCACCCTTATACCCATTATATTTTGGTTGAGCCTTATTGTAACAGCTAGGGCCTCAATTGATAACACAAACAATAGTGGGGAAAGGGGGCACCCCTGTCGAGTGCCGTTAGTAATGGTAAACGGGTCCGACAGTGTTCCGTTGGCCTTAATCCTCGCATTGGGTTTGGAATATAGGGAGAACACCATATTAAGAAAGGAGGTTCCAAAATTCATTTTAAGTAGTACTGCTTTAAGGAATTGCCAATCTACTCTGTCGAACGCCTTTTCGGCGTCCGACGAGAACAGTGTGAAGGGGATAGAGTTTTGTTTGGCATAACTAATCAATTGAAGAACTCTTAAGGTGTTGTCCCTGGCCTCATGTCCAGGGACAAAACCTGTTTGGTCGGTGGACACAAGATTGGGAAGATATTTATTGAGTCTGGTTGCCAGTATTTTTGCCAATATCTTAACATCCGTGTTCAGGAGAGATATGGGTCTAAAATTCTCTGGTTTGTCTGGTTTCTTTCCGGGCTTAGGTAAAACTGTTATATGTGCCTTGAGTATGGTTGGAGGTAGGGTTTTTGTTTCTATTAGTTCATTAAATAAGGCCTGTATGTGGGGAACCAGTGTTTCTTTAAATGTTTTATAGTATTTGGGTGTAAGGCCATCTGGGCCCGGGCTTTTTCCTGATGGTAAGTTTTTTATTGCTGTACAAATCTCCTCTGGGGTGATATTTGCATCCAGAGAGTCAGATTCCTCCGATGACAGCATCGGCAATGGGAGATTTGATAGTTAATTTTTTATTAATATATCCTTAGCGTCTAGTTTTTCCTGAGTGTCAAGTGTTGGCGTTGGGGGGTTTAAGTTGTATAATTTGTGATAGAAGTCTTGTAATGTGTTTGCTATCCCCTTAATATCTTTGATTACCTTGCCCCTGCTGTCTGTTATTGTATGAATATAAGTTTTGAGTTTTTTGCGTTTTATTGATCTTGCCAGTAATTTACCTGGCTTGTTTCCCTGATCATAATACATCTGCCTTAGATGTAGGGCCTTCAGTTGTGAGTCAGCTGTCAATAGGTCTCTAAGCTCTTTTTTAGCTTGTTGTAGTCTACTTGTAATATTTGCATCATGTGGTGTCTCTTTGTGTGTTTTCTCTAATGTGGTTATTGTAGTATGTATTTGTTTGTATTGGGTCCGTTTCTCTTTCATTTTGTTTGCTTTTATCTTTAAAAGTTCCCCTCTAATAACACATTTATGAGCCTCCCAGTTCGTGGTGTGTGTGGTATATTTGTGATCGTTGAATAAGAAAAATTCCTTTAAAGCCTTATCTAATGTAGTCATTGCTATAGGGTCCGAAAGTAAATGGTCGTCTAGACGCCAAATGTAGTCTGTTAGTGGGGCTTCTGGCCAGATCACCTCACAGATCACCGGAGCGTTATCTGTCCATGTAATGGAGCCTATATGACATGTATGTATTACTGGTAGACTGATTGAATCCGTAAACCAGTAATCTATGCGAGAGTACTTATGGTGAACATTAGAGAGAAAAGTATAATCCCTCCCTGTTGGGTGAAGCGTTCTCCATATGTCATGGAGGTTTAGATCAGATAGGGATGTTTTGATCGATTTTAGTATCTGTTTGGAAATACTAGAGTTGGAGTTTGACGTGTCTAGTGTTGGCTGTAGTGGGGTATTGAAGTCGCCCCCTAAGAGAACGGTGCCTCTTGCGTGGTCTAAGAGTAGGCCTGATATTTTTTTAAAAAATAGGTGTTGTTGTATGTTTGGGGCATATACGTTTAGGAGTGTGATTGGCCTGCCAAAGAGGAGGCCTATCAGTAAAAGATATCTGCCCTCTGAATCTTTGTGTATGGAGGTTAGTTGAAAATCTATTGAATTATGTATCAAAATGCCCACTCCATTCTTTTTTTTTTAAGCCTGAAGCAAAAAAAAACGTGGGGTATTTCTGTGTAATCCAATTAGGCTCTCTGCCTCGTTGGAAATGTGTCTCCTGTATGAAGACCACTGCACTGTGTAGTTTAGAGAACTCTCGTATCGCTATAGAGCGTTTTCCGGGGCTATTTAATCCGTGTGCGTTAATCGTGAGCATTGTCACAGTGTGTTCCCGTCTACGGGGGCGTGTTGTACTCATCATAAAAAAAAAAAAAAAAAAAAAGGGGGGGGGGAAAGGGAGGTGGTTAAGAGGGGGGGTTTAAGAATGGGAAGGAAAACGAGTGGAGGTAGGCAGTAGATAGGTGTGAGTTAAGATATAGATAACCTTTATTCTCGGCTACCAGCTGTTATTAATTGGTATACCAAGTTGATATTCTGCTCCACCTATCCACTACGAAATTTAAAGGGTGGTATTGCAAGTGAGAGAAAAGTGTTCTCCCTGCAAGAGTGTACGATAGAAGGTGGTACACTATTGGGATTGTGTCCTGGCAATGTTGGAGGGCTGTCCATTAAGTGCTTAAGTTAGTTGTGGGGTGTGTGGCTTTATGTCATAATTGTATAATAGGTTGTTACATATTATATGCTTTAGCTAAAGCGTAAGGCCTATATGTAGCTGTGAACAATAAGTATATGCTGTATTTATTGCAGGCCTCTTTGGCTATGATCACCTGTTTCTAGTGTTTGTATATGCGTGGCAGCAAATTTGAATTACACGTACATTGAGTTCCTAGAAACATATTAACAAGAAATATCAGGTGTTAATGTTAACCATAGCTAGCTTGTTTGCGGCTTTACCCATAATCTTACAGTATTAAAAAAAATCTTATACATTCAGAACAGTATTTCAGTGCTAACATCATTACTATATTCTTATTTGGTCTTTTTGTAAAACATTACAGTTTAACTTCTGTATTAGTGTTTCAAAGGCTCTTGTCATACAATAATATATCAACAGTAAATAACAACAGTGTAAACTAGATAATATTCTTTTCAATAGACTTGCATTTGGCCGCCATTTGGCTTAGTCCTTTAGACAATAACAAGGGCAGGGATCCGATACCCCAAAGGTATCAGTCTTGTAGAATGTCAATGGTATTTAAATGTTCATTCCTTCTGCGGCTAACTAATGTTAATTAGACAAGCAAACTAAACATTTCAACTTTTAACAAAATACTTGTGTCTCCCAGGCGGGGGTCCTGTTCTTTCACAGCTACGATACCCAAGCTGCAACTTAGGTCAGGAATGTCCTCCAGGGGTCAATCCCCCGTCGTCTTGTGTGGCATTGTAACTCGTGCAGATGGGCCTTCCTCTTCTTGCACTCTTTCTGGTGCGTTATGTGGCACTTCTTCTGTCATCTGTGGAGGTGATTGTACTTCAATAGCTAGTTGAGAACAGAATCTGTGGAGATCATCTTTAGTTTTATATATTGCAGTCCTATTGTCCTTAGTTGCAATTATTGAGACAGGGAATCCCCATCTATAAGGTATTCTATTTGCTTGCAAGGCTGATGTTAGGTAAGAAAGGGACCTACGCTTTTGTAGCATTGTAGGGCTAATGTCACTGAATATTTGAAGGTTGATCCCGGCGTGGCGGATTGGTTGCTTTGCTCTTGAGTTTCTTAGTATTTCTTCCTTATCAGGGAAATGTAGGAGTTTAACAATGTCCCTGGGGGCTGCTTTGGGCGGAGGTTTTGCTCGTAGTGCTCTGTGAGCTCGTTCAACCGGGACATCTGGGGCCCCAGGTGTCCCTTTGATGGTTCGAAATAAATCTTGTACATATCCCAGGATCGCAGCTGGGGCTATTGTTTCTGGTGTCCCCCTGATCCGCAAAATATTACGGTGGCTGCGGTTTTCTAAGTCCTCTATTTTCTCATGTAACATTTCAATAGAATCTTCTTGTGATAACATTTTATTAGTGAGCTGAGTGAGATCAGAGGAGTTTGTAGTACTTTGCTCTTCTATGACCGCAACTCTTCCTTTAAGATTAGAAATGTCTTTATGGAGGTCCTTGTATAAAGTTCTAACCTCATGCATAGCTACCTTTATATCCTCTTTGGAGGATAGCATGCTCAGGTCAGCTTTAGTTACATAGTCTGTAGGCAGCACGTCTGGTGTAGGTTCTGGGGTAGATAATGTTGCTTGCCTCTCCACTAATGCTTCAGGTTGTGAGGGTATAACGGGTTCAATGGGTTTTAGATAGTGCCCCATCGTTTTGTTGTTGGCCCCCTTTTCCATTTTCTGGCCTTTCTTTTGTGGCGTATCAGTTAACAGAATAATTAGGAGTTGTGCTCAGTATGTGTGTATTAAATGCCGTATTAATCTTAGTCCTGTAGGCAGCTGTTGGTCTCTTTGCAGACACCTATATAATGGACAAGTGAGGTTGCAATCTATTGTTCTCTGCTATTGTCCTCCATTTCACTGCTGACCAATGTATGTAGCTGTTAAGAACTTGTCCCTCTGTGCCTGCGTTATTCCTGCTGCGTTGCGATGCCCTGAGGGTAAGTACGTGTAATGGTTACCGCCACGCTTGTTGCGCACTTATGTTACGTGCGTCTTTATCACAGGTGCCCTGAGTGTTAATATGTTTATGTAGCAGCCTTATCCCTCCTGACCTGTTAGTGCTAGCCCTATTTTTACTGTTTGGCCGCAGAATTGTTGTATGGATGTCCCTGTCTCAACCTCCGCTTATTTCACTGCTCATTTTTATTATATGGCTTACTTGTCACTGCCACGTGGGTTGCCGATGTCTGTGCAGAGGCCCCGCTTAGTATAGATATGAAGGTCTCTTCTTGTTTGCGGTCAGTCAGTTGTTTCAAGTTCCGGTTTGACCCCGATGTAGTCCATTGCTTTCTAGAGTGGCATTTCTCCTGAATGCTTGTTGTTCTCTGCCACACTGATGTTGTAATTAGCCCTCCAGATATGCCGGGCCTAGGAGCTCTATCTCTCTGCTGCCATTCAGCTCCGTGGCTAAGCTCCGCCCCCCGTTACTTGGGCTTTTTAAGTATAAGGTATATGCTTCCCTCAGGAAAAACAAGGATTGAGTCCTTATGGAGGTGCGCACATGTGACAAACAGAGCACAAAAAAAGGGAAACAGTCTCGGGGGAAGCAGGGTAATTCCCCGCCACAGGTAACCCGATCTGACGGCAGCACTCCCGGGGAGAGGATGATGGCAGATATCTGTAGGAGCAGAAGAGAAAGAGAGGCGCCTTATGGGACAGTATCGTGGTGTCGCTAGGTGCAGGAAAGAACGAACAGCACACACAGATTGCAAGGTACTCACAAGTGAGATGGCATATGCGTATGCCAAACTAGACAGGACGGAACCTTAGTCGTCCGCCAGACGGTCCAATGGGAAGATGGCTCTAGCACTCCAAAGGTCCAATCCGCAACGGCGGAAATATACAAACGTCAGAGACCCACATCGTCTGTGGGAAGATTAGTGGCTCAGAGTCCTAGGTGTAAATGGCAGGATACCGCACCAAACATAAATTCAGAATGATGGTCGGCAAAGGGCGGGGGTATCATAAAAGAAATTTTATTTAAAAAGGTTATTATTAAAACTGTTTAAAATACTAATAATACGTAGAAACAGCAACGCGTTTCTCGACCTTCCGGTCGTTTCATCAATCTTGCTACATAGGTGTTAATTTCTGCTTTTAGATGCATCTTAGCAGTCTCCCAAAATAATTGGATATCCTCTCTGCAATGGCTGTTAAATACTTTAAATTCTCCCCATGAAGTGATGAGGAAGTTTTTAAATTTAACCGAATCTCTTAAATATGTGGGGGAAAAAAACGAATTGAAGGTAAAATTCTTCTTTGTTTTAAATGATAGAATCACCGGGGCATGATCCGACAAAACCAAATCATGTATAATACACTTCTCAACTCTGGAGATCAAAAATTCAGAAACAAGAAACAAATCCAATCTCGAGAGGGTATTGTGTGTTTTTCAACAGCACGTGTACTCCATATTACTAGGGTTTAAGAGTCTCCATACATCTACCAAGTTTAGTGATTCATAGAGTAGATTAAAAATCTTTTTTTAAAACTTGAGCTGAGAAGTTTTATATTTACCTCTAGTATTATCAGAACCCATTTTCCTTCTGTCCATATAGGAGTTGGGAGTCACATTGAAGTCTCCTAGTAATATTATCTTATCCTTCGAAAATTTGGCTATCATTCTCACTAACGAATTCCAGAACTTTTCCTCAGGGTTATTTGGGCCATAGATGTTAACCAGCAAATATTCCTCATTTTGGATAGTGAGTCTAATAATCAAATATCTTCCTTCGTTGTCTTTCTCTACCCTAAGGATTTTATAATCTAGTCTTGTATGAAGCAACACAATTACCCCTCTAGATGACTTAGAATAAGATGAAAAAAATGCCTCACCCAACCACTTTGCTCTTATTTTACTGTGCTCTTTATCTGATAGGTGCGTTTCCTGTAAACAGGCTATATCAAAATCTTTTTTGCTTAAGTGGTTTAACACTGCTTTCCTTTTAACTGGGGAGTGAATCCCCCCCACATTCCATGTCAATACTTTAACCATTGACTAGTTGTATAGGGGCGGAAGATAAAAAAAAAAAAGGGAAGGCAAGGAGAGAGGGGGATGGAGGAGGAAAGTCCAAGAAAGAGAAAAACAAAAAAAAGAAGCTATGAGAGTTTCATTCTACGGGGTATAGTGATTTACTGCTTGTCATTTTTTTTTCTACTCTTAGTTTCAGCCCAATACACCCACGATGGGCGGAGCTTGGCTATGTTCACTAAGGTTTTACGGGCCCTTTATTATGCTGTACTAGGAACACCTTTAGGGGCATTATTGGGGGTGTTGTATATTGCTATAGTACCGTACAGGTTACACACCGCTTCACTGTGTCCTCAGTTGTGGTAAATCATCAGTAGTTCACAGTCCACTACCCTATTCCGTTGTTTTTTGATTTGAAACATAATGAATAAACATATAGGGGGTGTATATACTACTTAAAGTTTTTAACTTCACTTATTATGAACATCTGGCATTTAAAGTGTCGTTATTTTTTTCACTTTCATAGTACCAGATCTTTTGTGGGGTCCCTTTTTATTTGGTACATTCTGCTGTTTAAGTGTATGACAGTATGGTACTTAACAGGGATTAAGTGTTTTCCTAAGATAATGATCTTTCAGATTGCCAAATTGGCGGCTAAGAATGCCGGATTTGCCTTCTTAGCGTGTAGAGCGTTATGGTTAAAGTCTTGGTCTGCTGATGTGTCATCTAAGTCAAAGCTTTTGGCTATTCCTTTCAAAGGAAAACCCTGTTCGGGCCTGACTTGAAAGAAATAATTTCTGACATTACGGGAGGTAACGGTCATCTCCTACCTCAGGATAAAGCAGCTAAACTGAGGGGTAAACAAAATAATTTCCGTTCCATTCGGAATTTCAAAAGAGTCCCCGCTTCTTCTTCCGCTAAACAGGAAGGGAATTTTGCTCAAGTCAAGTCCGTCTGGAGACCCAACCAGACTTGGAACAAAGGTAAACAACCCAAGTGTCAGGATAGGTAAAGTCCAGAGTTAGACCCAAATGCTAGAATGAGGGTAGTAACACCCTAGCACAGTGAGTATATACCAGGACCTGACCCTGCGACAGCTACAGTATAATATACTCACAGAAATAGGCTGGAAGATGGCACAGCAGGGTCAGGAGAAGAAACTTCGTGTAGATAGGGTTAATCAAAAGAGTAATCGAGCAAGCAATGTCCAGCAACGTGTAATCAGGCAGGTAAGGGTTAACCAATAGAGTAATCAAGCAAGCAATGTCCAGCAACGTGTAATCAGGCAGGTAGGGGTTAACCAATAGAATAGTCAAGCAAGCAATTTCCATCAACGTGTAATCAGGCAGGTAGGGGTTAACCAATAGAGTAATCAAGCAAGCAATGTCCAGCAACTAGAAATCAGTCAGATAGGGGTTCAGGGTTAAGAATTAAACAAGCACAGGTTCTGAATATCAAAGATATAAAGAGTACTCACTTAGCCAACGAGTGAAAACAAACAGGCACCGGAGGAGAGAAGACGCCAGAATAAGAATCCATTCTGATGTCAGACGAGAGGGACGGCTTCAGCCAAGTTGCTAGGCAACAGAACGTAGCGCAACAGCGCCGAAGAAACCAAGGAAGAGAGAGAGCGATCAGCTGATCGATCGCGACAGTGCCCCCTCCTCAAGGACCCCTCCGAGGAACACGAACTGGCTTCGAAGGATTCTGAACGTGGAACTGTTTGATCAGGGCAGAGGCGCGGATATGAGAAACAGGTTCCCAGGAACGTTCAGTAATGGGATAGCCCTTCCAATGAACCAAATAGTATAAACGGTTACCTCGTAATCTGGAATCAAGAATTTGACTGATCTCGAATTCCGAAGTACCATCCACAAGAAAAGGAGAGAGAACTTTCTTTTTGATGGAAAACCGGTTAGAGACTGCCGGTTTAAGAAGAGACACATGAAATACAGGATGAATCTTCAGGTTGTCCGGTAAAGCAACCCTGTAAGCAGTAGAACAGACCTTGGAAACAATCCTAAACTGTCCAATGTATTTAGGACCCAATTTAGCACAAGGTTTCTTAAGACTAATGAATCTGGTAGATATCCAAACTTTGTCTCCAGTGCGGAATGAAGGTACCTTACGGCGTTTGCGATCAGCAAATTGCTTATACTTTAGAGAAGAGAGGAGAAGAATTTCCCGAATCTTCTTCCAGTGTTTACAGAGATTCTTCACAGTTCGATCTGCCCCAGGAACACCAGAACCCCCAGAAGACATAGGAAAAGTTCTAGGTTCAAATCCATAAGCTGCCTTGAAAGGAGAAGTCTGTAAAGAAGAATTGAAATGGGAATTGTAAGCAAGTTCCGCTAAAGGAAGAAGTTTAGACCTATTGGAGTGCTGATGATTAACATAGTGCCTGAGATAGGATTCAAGAGATTGATTTACTCGCTCAGTTTGACCGTTGGATTGAGGATGATGGGCAGTAGATAGAGATATGGTAACTCCAAATTGTTTGCATAGAGATTTCCAGAATCTTGAGACAAATTGAACTCCTCGATCAGAAACAATGTCCAAAGGAAAACCATGTAATCTGGTGATATGGAGTATAAACAGTTCAGCGCTGTACTAGGAACACCTTTAGGGGCATTATTGGGGGTGTTGTATATTGCTATAGTACCGTACAGGTTACACACCGCTTCACTGTGTCCTCAGTTGTGGTAAATCATCAGTAGTTCACAGTCCACTACCCTATTCCGTTGTTTTTTGATTTGAAACATAATGAATAAACATATAGGGGGTGTATATACTACTTAAAGTTTTTAACTTCACTTATTATGAACATCTGGCATTTAAAGTGTCGTTATTTTTTTCACTTTCATAGTACCAGATCTTTTGTGGGGTCCCTTTTTATTTGGTACATTCTGCTGTTTAAGTGTATGACAGTATGGTACTTAACAGGGATTAAGTGTTTTCCTAAGATAATGATCTTTCAGATTGCCAAATTGGCGGCTAAGAATGCCGGATTTGCCTTCTTAGCGTGTAGAGCGTTATGGTTAAAGTCTTGGTCTGCTGATGTGTCATCTAAGTCAAAGCTTTTGGCTATTCCTTTCAAAGGAAAACCCTGTTCGGGCCTGACTTGAAAGAAATAATTTCTGACATTACGGGAGGTAACGGTCATCTCCTACCTCAGGATAAAGCAGCTAAACTGAGGGGTAAACAAAATAATTTCCGTTCCATTCGGAATTTCAAAAGAGTCCCCGCTTCTTCTTCCGCTAAACAGGAAGGGAATTTTGCTCAAGTCAAGTCCGTCTGGAGACCCAACCAGACTTGGAACAAAGGTAAACAACCCAAGTGTCAGGATAGGTAAAGTCCAGAGTTAGACCCAAATGCTAGAATGAGGGTAGTAACACCCTAGCACAGTGAGTATATACCAGGACCTGACCCTGCGACAGCTACAGTATAATATACTCACAGAAATAGGCTGGAAGATGGCACAGCAGGGTCAGGAGAAGAAACTTCGTGTAGATAGGGTTAATCAAAAGAGTAATCGAGCAAGCAATGTCCAGCAACGTGTAATCAGGCAGGTAAGGGTTAACCAATAGAGTAATCAAGCAAGCAATGTCCAGCAACGTGTAATCAGGCAGGTAGGGGTTAACCAATAGAATAGTCAAGCAAGCAATTTCCATCAACGTGTAATCAGGCAGGTAGGGGTTAACCAATAGAGTAATCAAGCAAGCAATGTCCAGCAACTAGAAATCAGTCAGATAGGGGTTCAGGGTTAAGAATTAAACAAGCACAGGTTCTGAATATCAAAGATATAAAGAGTACTCACTTAGCCAACGAGTGAAAACAAACAGGCACCGGAGGAGAGAAGACGCCAGAATAAGAATCCATTCTGATGTCAGACGAGAGGGACGGCTTCAGCCAAGTTGCTAGGCAACAGAACGTAGCGCAACAGCGCCGAAGAAACCAAGGAAGAGAGAGAGCGATCAGCTGATCGATCGCGACAGTGCCCCCTCCTCAAGGACCCCTCCGAGGAACACGAACTGGCTTCGAAGGATTCTGAACGTGGAACTGTTTGATCAGGGCAGAGGCGCGGATATGAGAAACAGGTTCCCAGGAACGTTCAGTAATGGGATAGCCCTTCCAATGAACCAAATAGTATAAACGGTTACCTCGTAATCTGGAATCAAGAATTTGACTGATCTCGAATTCCGAAGTACCATCCACAAGAAAAGGAGAGAGAACTTTCTTTTTGATGGAAAACCGGTTAGAGACTGCCGGTTTAAGAAGAGACACATGAAATACAGGATGAATCTTCAGGTTGTCCGGTAAAGCAACCCTGTAAGCAGTAGAACAGACCTTGGAAACAATCCTAAACTGTCCAATGTATTTAGGACCCAATTTAGCACAAGGTTTCTTAAGACTAATGAATCTGGTAGATATCCAAACTTTGTCTCCAGTGCGGAATGAAGGTACCTTACGGCGTTTGCGATCAGCAAATTGCTTATACTTTAGAGAAGAGAGGAGAAGAATTTCCCGAATCTTCTTCCAGTGTTTACAGAGATTCTTCACAGTTCGATCTGCCCCAGGAACACCAGAACCCCCAGAAGACATAGGAAAAGTTCTAGGTTCAAATCCATAAGCTGCCTTGAAAGGAGAAGTCTGTAAAGAAGAATTGAAATGGGAATTGTAAGCAAGTTCCGCTAAAGGAAGAAGTTTAGACCTATTGGAGTGCTGATGATTAACATAGTGCCTGAGATAGGATTCAAGAGATTGATTTACTCGCTCAGTTTGACCGTTGGATTGAGGATGATGGGCAGTAGATAGAGATATGGTAACTCCAAATTGTTTGCATAGAGATTTCCAGAATCTTGAGACAAATTGAACTCCTCGATCAGAAACAATGTCCAAAGGAAAACCATGTAATCTGGTGATATGGAGTATAAACAGTTCAGCGAGTTTCCGGGCAGATGGTAATCCAGGTAAAGGAACAAAATGAGCTGCTTTGGAAAATCTGTCTACCACAACCCATATGGTCTTGTTTCCGGCAGAATTAGGAAGGTCTGTAATAAAGTCCATGGAAACATGAGACCAGGGATAATATGGAACAGGTAGAGGTTGTAAGAGTCCAAAAGATAAACAAGAAGACTGTTTATTAGAGGTACAGGAATTACAAGCTGCAACATAATCCTTGACATCTTTGATCATAGAAGGTCACCAGACATGTTGTTAGAGTTTCCATAATGTATTACGTACTCCTGGATGTCCAGACAAAATATTATCATGAGCCCAACGAAGAAGTTTGAGGCGGAATTCTGTAGGTACAAACAAGATTCCAGGAGGTATGTTATAGGAGGAAGGAATAGAGGCTTGAGCAGACTGTAATGCTTGAAAAGGAAAAGTAGACAACTGAGCTAGAACTTTAGCAGGGCGGAGAATGGGTTCAGAATCCAATAATGTAGAATCAGAGGCCTGAAATTGTCTGGATAAAGCATCCGCTTTAGAGTTCTTAGAACCAGGAATATAAGAGAGGACAAAATTAAATCTGGAAAAGAACAGAGCCCATCGGGCTTGACGTGAGTTGAGGCGTTTAGCAGTATGAAGATACAGAAGATTTTTATGATCCGTAAGAATAAGAAATGGTTGAATCGTGCCTTCAAGCAGATGTCTCCATTCTTCCAAAGCCATCTTAATAGCTAACAATTCTTTGTTACCGACGTCATAATTTAGTTCTGAAGAATTAAACTTCTTGGAGAAGAACCCCACAGGAAGAATTTTGCTAGTGACAGGATTTCGTTGAGATAGCACAGCCCCAGCAGCGATCAGAGAAGCATCCACTTCAAGGATGAATTGGAGACTCGGAACTGGATGGCAAAGAATAGGAGCCGAAGTAAATGCAGACTTCAAAGATTCAAAGGCCTGTAAGGCTTTATCAGACCAATGCTTGCAATCCTGACCCTTCTTAGTAAGAGCAGTAAGAGGTGCGAGATGTTAGCAAAGTCCTTTATGAATTTACGGTAGTAATTGGCAAACCCCAGAAACCTCTGAAGAGATTTTAAGGAAGTTGGTCTAGGCCAATCTATAATAGCCGACAGTTTGTCAGAATCCATCTCAAATCCAGACGGTGAAATGATGTAGCCCAAAAAATGAATAGATTCTTGATGAAAAGAGCACTTTTCAAGCTTGGCAAATAGAGAATTTTCACGTAATCTCTGGAGTACTAGTTTAATGTGATGAACGTGATCCTGTAAAGTCAGAGAATAAATCAAAATATCATCAAGATAGATAATGACGAATTGATTAAGATAGTCTCTGAATATTTCATTAACAAAATGTTGAAAAACTGCAGGGCCATTGCATAACCCAAAAGGCATAACTAAATATTCATAGTGTCCAAACCTAGTGTTGAAGGCTGTTTTCCACTCATCCCCTTTATGAATCCTGACCAAATTGTATGCCCCACGAAGATCCAATTTGGTAAAGCTGGAAGCACCCTGGAGACGATCAAACAATTCAGGAATGAGAGGAAGGGGATAACAATTCTTGATTGTAATCTGATTAAGAGCACGATAGTCAATGCAAGGACAAAGAAAAAACCTGCTCCTACCGGAGAGGAAGAAGGACAAATAAAACCTCGGGCCAAATTATCCTTGATGTATTCTTCGAGTGAAATGTTTTCTTGACAAGAAAGTGGGTATGTTTTACCCTAAGGAAGAGGTGCTCCAGGTAGTAGGTCAATGGGACAATCAAAGGTCCGATGTGGAGGTAATATTTCAGCATCTTTCTTAGAAAAGACATCACAAAAAGAATGATATTGTACAGGCAAAGAATCAGGAATGTCCAAAACTGCCACAACTGTACTAGAAGGTTTGGGAGTATTCTGAAGACACTGTTTGAAACAAGAAGATCCCCAAGTAGCAAGTTCCCCTTTGGACCAGGAGAAAACCGGATCATGAAGTTGTAGCCAAGGAAGTCCCAAAATTAAAGGAAACTGAGGAGAAGAGATGTCAAAACAGATGGTTTCCAAATGAAGTACTCCTACAGACATAAGAATATTGAATGATTCCTGAACCTAAGGGTTGACCACTGACAGTAGTGACCTTAATTACTTGGCTCTTGGAAAGCAAAGGAATCTGAAAGGAATTGACAAAATCTGAATCCATAAACATTCCAGCAGCTCCAGAATCGATGAGTGCTTGAGCCTGGAACTTGGTGTTGCCAAAACGGAAGGTGACTGGAACAAACAGCTTGGGATTGAGGGTAGGAAAAGATCTTTGGCTTAACTCAGTCCCTCTTTCTGGAGTTAAGCCCTGGCTTTTACTGGACGGGTTGGACAATCTTTTAACATATGTCCCTTAATACCACAGTAAAGACATAGTCCAAGATTACGCCTTCTGAGACTTCTAACTTAATTGCACCAACCTCCATGGGTTCACTTAATTCAGAGATAGAAGAATTCGGAGCAGGAAGGTTTGGTGAACGAGACATAGGCCGGAAAGTAGATTTGATAAAGGATCTTCTGTTACGGTCATGTTCATGGAGACGCTCAGAGTAACGAGCATCTAACTTGATACATAAATTGATGAGTTCTTCTAGAGAATCAGGAAGATCCCTATAAACCAGTTTGTCTTTTAAACGATCACAAAGACCTTTACGAAACACTGCACGCAGGGCCCCATGATTCCACATAGTTTCAGCAGCTAAAGTCCGGAATTCTATAGCGTATTGTGCTACAGAAAGAGAACCCTGCCTTAAATCTAAAAGTCCTGCTTCGGCAGCCGCCGACCTTCCAGGTTTATCAAACACGGAAGAAAATATGGATACAAAAGTGTCAATATCGTGGAGCAAAGGATCATCCCTTTCCAACAGTGGAGAAACCCAAAGGCTTTACCTTTCATAAGAGAAATCAAAAAGGTGATCTTGGAGGAAGAGGAAACAAACATCAGAGGATTATTTCTGAAGTGTAGGCGGCACTGATTAAGGAATCCTCAACAGTCTTCAGGGTTGCCATCATATTTATCAGGTAGCGGAATTCTGGGAACTAACTGTTCTGCAGGATGTGGCGGGTTATATGTAGGATTAGAACTGGCCGCAGAAACAACAGGAGTTGCTGAGACTTGCGAAGGCGGAGAGAGATTATGCAAAAGAGCAGTAATTTGATCCAATTTAGAATCCAGGGATTGCAGGTGTGTGGAGTGGGTTCCAAGCAGCTGTCCCTGTAGAGCCACAGCTCTGGATAACTCACCAGGGTCCATTATATGGCCTGTTTGTAATGTCAGGATAGGTAAAGTCCAGAGTTAGACCCAAATGCTAGAATGAGGGTAGTAACAACCTAGCACAGTGAGTATATACCAGGACCTGACCCTGCGACAGCTACAGTATAATATACTCACAGAAATAGGCTGGAAGATGGCACAGCAGGGTCAGGAGAAGAAACTTCGTGTAGATAGGGTTAATCAAAAGAGTAATCAAGCAAGCAATGTCCAGCAACGTGTAATCAGGCAGGTAAGTGTTAACCAATAGAGTAATCAAGCAAGCAATGTCGAGCAACGTGTAATCAGGCAGGTAGGGGTTAACCAATAGAATAGTCAAGCAAGCAATGTCCAGCAACGTGTAATCAGGCAGGTAGGGGTTAACCAATAGAGTAATCAATCAAGCAATGTCCAGCAACGAGAAATCAGTCAGATAGGGGTTCAGGGTTAAGAATTAAACAAGCACAGGTTCTGAATATCAAAGATATAAAGAGTACTCACTTAGCCAACGAGTGAAAACAAACAGGCACCGGAGGAGAGAAGACGCCAGAATAAGAAGCCATTCTGACGTCAGACGAGAGGGACGGCTTCAGCCAAGTTGCTAGGCAACAGAACGTAGCGCAACAGCGCCGAAGAAACCAAGGAAGAGAGAGAGCAATCAGCTGAGCGATCGCGACACCAAGAAGCCCGCTGCTGCTACCAAGACAGCAAGAAGGGGTGGTCCCCGATCCGGGACCGGATCTAGTAGGGGGCAGACTTTCTCTCTTTGCTCAGGCTTGGGTAAGAGATGTTCAGGACCCTGGAAATTGTGTCCCAAGGGTATCAACTGGAATTAAAAAATTCTCTCCCAAGGGGGAGGTTTCTTCTTTCATGATTGTCTGTAGACCAGAAAAAAAGAGAGGCGTTCTTACATTGTGTAAAGGACCTCTCTACTATGGGAGTAATTCGTCCCGTTCCAATACTGGAACAGGGGCAGGGGTTTTACTCAAATCTTTTTCGTGGTTCCCAAAAAGAGGGAACGTTCAGACCCATTTTAGATCTCAAGAGTCTAAACAAGTTTCTCAGAGTCCCATCCTTCAAGATGGAGACTATTCGAACAATTCTACCATTGATCCAGGAGGGTCAATATATGACTACCGTGGACTTGAAGGATGCATACCTTCATATTCCTATCCACAAGGATCATCATCAGTTCCTAAGGTTTGCCTTCCTAGACAAACATTTTCAGTACGTGGCTCTTCCCTTCGGGTTGGCCACAGCACCCAGGATCTTCACGAAGGTTCTAGGGTCCCTTCTGGCGGTTCTCAGGCTGCGGGGTATTGCAGTGGCGCCTTATCTAGACTATATTCTGATCCAGACATCGTCTTACCATCTGACAAAGTCTCATACAGACATAGTTCTGTCCTTTCTGAGGATTCACGGGAGGAAGGTGAATCTAGGAAAGAGTTCACTAATTCCACAGACAAGGGTTCCCTTCTTGGGAACTCTGATAGATTCCATATCCATATAAATGTTCTTGACAGAGGTCAGAAAGTTAAAGATTCTGAATACATGCCGAACCCTTCAGTCCAATCGCCATCAGTGGCTCAGTGCATGGAGGTAATAGGATTGATGGTGGCGGCAATGGACATCATTCCATTTGCTCGTTTTCATCTCAGACCGCTTCAACTGAGCATGCTCAGGCAGTGGAATGGAGATTATGCAAATTTGTCTCCTCAGATAGATCTGGATCAGGAGACAAGAGACGCTCTTCTTTGGTGGTTGTCGTCGGATCATCTATCCCAAGGGACATGCTTCCGCAGACCCTCATGGGTGCTAGTGACAATGGACGCCAGTCTACTAGGTTGGGGTGCAGTCTGGAATTCCCTAAAGGCACAGGGTGTGTGGACTCGGTCGGAGTCTCTGCTTCCAATCAATATTCTGGAATTGAGAGCAATATTCAATGCGCTTCAGGCTTGGCCTCAGTTGGCTTTGGCCAAATTAATCCGTTTTCAGTCGAACAACATCACGACTGTGGCTTACATCAATCATCAGGGAGGAACAAGGAGTTCCTTAGCGATGACAGAAGTATCCAAGATAATTCGGTGGGCAGAGGCTCACTCTTGTTATCTGTCAGCAATCTACATCCCAGGAGTGGACAACTGGGAAGTGGACTTTTTAAGCAGACAGACGTTTCATCCAGGGGAGTAGGAACTCCATCCGGAGGTCTTTGCCACCCTGATTCTCAGATGGGGCAGACCGGAATTGGATCTGATGGTGTCTCGTCAGAATGCCAAGCTTTCAAGATACGGATCCAGGTCAAGGGATCCTCAGGCCGAACTGATAGATGCCTTGGCAGTGCCTTGGTCGTTCAACCTAGCTTATGTGTTTCCACCGTTTGCTCTCCGTCCCCGGGTGATTGCTCAGATCAAACAGGAGAGGGCTTCAGTAATTCTAATCGTGCCTGCGTGGCCTTGGTATGCCGATCTAGTGGACATGTCCACTCTGCCACCGTGGAAGCTTCCATTGAGGCAGGACCTTCTCATTCAGGGACCCTTCCAACATCCGAATCTAGTTTCTCTGCAACTGACTGCTTGGAGATTGAACGCTTGATTTTATCTAAGCGGGGGTTCTCTGATTCGGTCATTGATACTTTGATTCAGGCACGTAAGCCTGTTACTAGAAAGTTCTACCATAAGATATGGCGTAAATATCTTTATTGGTGCGAATCCAAGGGCTACTCATGGAGTAGAGTTAGGATTCTATCTTTTCTCCAAGAAGGATTGGAGAAAGGGTTATCAGCAAGTTCCTTAAAGGGACAAATCTCTGCTTTGTTAATTTTACTACACAAAACGTTTGGCAGATGTTCCAGACGTTCAGTCTTTTTGTCAGGCTCTAACCAGAATCAAGCCTGTGTTTAGACCAATTGCTCCACCCTGGAGTTTGAATTTAGTTCTTAATGTTCTTCAACGGGTTGCGTTTGAACCCATGCATTCCATAGATATTAAGTTGTTATCTTGGAAGGTTTTATTTTTGGTTGCTATTTCTTCTGCTCGTAGAGTTTCTGAGCTTTCAGCGTTACAATGTTACTCGCCTTATCTTATCTTCCATTCTGATAAGGTGGTTTTACGTACCAAACCTGATTTCCTTCCTAAGGTTGTTTCAAATAAGAATATTAATCAGGAAATTGTTGTTCCTTCATTATGTCCTAATCCTTTTTCTAAGAAGGAGCATCTGTTGCATAACTTGGACGTGGTCCGTGTCCGGAAGTTTTACTTGCAGGCGACTAAGGAATTTCGTCAATCATCTTCATTATTTGTTATTTTTTTCTGGAAAGCGTAGGGGCCAGTAAGCTACGGCTACCTCTCTTTCTTTTTGGCTGAAGAGTATCATCCGTCTGGCATATGAGACTGCTGGACAGCAGCCTCCTGAAAGAATTATGGCTCATTCTACTAGTGCTGTGGCTTCCTCATGGGCATTTAAAAACGATGCTTCTGTTGAACAGATTTGCAAGGCTGCAACTTGGTCGTCTCTTCACACTTTTTCCAAATTTTCCAAATTTGATACTTTTGCTTCTTCTGAGGCTGTTTTTGGGAGAAAGGTTCTTCAAGCAGTGGTGCCTTCCATTTAGGTTCCTGTCTTGTCCCTACCTTTCATCCGTGTCCTATAGCTTTGGTATTGTATCCCATAAGTAAGGATGAAATCCGTGGACTTGTCATATCTTGTTAAAGAAAAGGAAATTTATGCTTACCTGATAAATGTATTTCTTTTACGATATGACGAGTCCACGGCCACCCTGTCATTTCTAAGACAGGTATGTATTTATTTTTGTTAAACTTCAGTCACCTCTGCACCTTTGGCTTTTCCTTTCTCTTCCTAACTTCGGTCGAATGACTGGAGTGGGAGGGAAGGGAGGAACTATATATACAGCTGCTGTGGTGCTCTTTGCCACTTCCTGCTAAACAGGAGGCGTTATCCCATAAGTAAGGATGAAATCCGTGGACTTGTCATATCGTAAAAGAAATAAATTTATCAGATAAGCATAAATTTCCTTTTTATTGTGTACCTTTTAGAATGTAGCTGTGGTTTACAGTATATAGGTCGTTCCAAACGAATATATAAAACCCTATTGTTACAACATATTAAAAATATTTAAACTGGGTACAAGGGTACTTGGGATATAATCTATCAGATCACTACAATAAATTTCATAATTAAAATCCAGTATGTCTTAAGGGCACAATTTTAGAATGTGTCCCCACTGATAAAAACGGTGGAGACAGAATGAAAAAACAGAGACAAAGGGAATCTTAACTACTAATTATATACTCTATCTCCTGCCAGTCTCAATAAAGACATCAATATAGTTGCGTTTCTATGAATAGGCAAAAAGTTTTGTTCTTAGAGACATTTTCAAGAAATAGTATGGAGATTTAGGTAGTGGATGATAAAGAAAACTTTCTATCCATAGACAAAGTATGGTGTAGATCACCATCGAAAATGCACTTTATGAAATTGTGTTTCTTTTAATAGAAGCGCTATGTAAAACTGCAGTAGTACTTACTAGTAAGCTTTCAGTTTAAGGCAATACCTATTTCTTTATTATTTGTATACAGTAAGTGTTTTTTAAGTATAATTAGTCTAGTATTTTAATTAAATTTTTATATACGTTTCCTATTTGCCTGAATTAAGCTTAAAGATATTGTGAAATCGATTTGGTTTTCAATGAAAAAAAGGTGCGGTTTAATGCACCAATCATCACACGCCTTCCAGCTATCCAACAAACGGGAGTTTTAAATAGATGCCGGTAACATACCCAACACCTACCTCTGATGAAGAAGTTGACATACTTCGAAACGCCTCAGGTTTACCATAGGTGTTGTACCCGGCTGCGGCATAAGACTGTTTTTATCTAACTATTTTAACATTTGAAGAACTTTTACCAATACCGGATTCCGGCGAAAACTAACCGGATCTCTTTATATACTGCTTTTAACATTCTGTGCCATGCTGATACCGCATAAATATTCAGGTTATATTTGTGAGTGTATTTTAACTCGTTGTGGCCTAAGGCTAATAAAACTGTATTATGCTATGCACGTTCTGCCTATTTTCAACAGTGAGCAAGAAGCTCATAGGAGATGTGATACAGCTTATATCCAGAGACAAATACCTGTCAATAATTCAGCTTCTTCTCCATACGGCTGAACCCTTACCTCATATGATTGTGGGTAACTCTTGTAAGTAGTTTGGCTGTCTTGTCTTGGATAACTGGAAATTAACTCGTGATTGATTTACTACATGCATTTTTGTATACATATAACTAGGTGTATCTTTTCCCTGAATGGGCTATTTGCTACATACAGTATGTTATAAATGTTATCTTGTGTATATTTCTATAATTTTTTTCATATATTGTTTGAATTTAGCGCTGTGAAGGTTCCTATCCTTTTGTATATTTATCTGTAAGTCGAGCAAGTAGTAAGGGTTCACTAACTCTACCTTTTGTGTACTTTACAGCAGCACTCATATGTTTAACATTAAACTTGTCAGCATCACCCAGGTTGTCTCTCTGCCGGAAAGCCGAAAGAGAAATAACTTTTAAACACTTGCTTTGTATGTATGTGTATATATATATATATATATATATATATATATATATATATATATATATATATATATATATATATATATATATATAAATAAATAATGTATATTTGCCCTTTGCAGTCAAATAAATGACCATATACCATAGAGCCCTTAAACTTCTATTATCTAATTTGCTTAGTTATCGTAGTCAGATGCGTTATCCATTGCGCTATTGGCCCACGTGGGTGCTACATGCCAGCTGACGAGTGTGACAATGATTTTAGCTTGAGATTGACGAGATCAAACGCTCTCGCTGGTGGAGAAGTGTTTATTAGCATTCACTTTCACATGTTTGGATATAACAAATCTGGCCTTAAAGGACCAGTAAACACAGCAGATTTGCATAATCAACAAATGCAAGATAACAAGACAATACAATAGCATTTAGTCTGAATTTCAAATGAGTAGTAGATTCTTTTCTAACACTTTTCAAAGGTTATGTATATTTCCACTCCCCTTGTGATAGCAATCAGCCAATCACAAATGCATATACGTATAGTCTGAGTTCTTGCACATGCTCAGTAGGAACTGGTGACTCAAAAAAAGTGTAAACATAAGACTGTGCACATTTTTTTTTTAATGGAAGTAAATTGGAAAGTTGTTTAAAATTACATGCTGTATCTGAATCATGAAAATTTAATAAAACCTGAGTGTCCCTTTAATTTATTTGTGACTTTCTCTAACCTTGTGCATCTTATGGTGAAAATGTCTGGTGAAATTTACCGTCAGAAGAAAGGATTGCCTAGTTGAGCATATACATTTTTAATATGTGTGTGTGTGTGTGTGTGTGTGTGTATATATATATTTATATATATATATATATATATATGAAAGGTATAGGACAAGACAGGCGCCAGGGGCACACTTCGTGTAATACGTTCAAATAAATGACAAGTAATAGACAGTGGGAAAATCCACGCTCACCTGGTTAAACCTCAAGATATGAGGTATTTTCTGGCATTAGTGTTAGTATGCTCTCACTCCTCGCGGTCCTTCTGTAATTCCACTGTTCCTTGGGAGTTCCTGGGTCTCTGGAGTGTCCCCAGTGTGTCCTCAATTATAGGGACAATATGGAATATGGGGGTGGGAGAGAGTGTGTACTATTTTATCTGTATCAAAATATACAATACTAACACCAAACAGGTAAAACCAGGTATTTTAATCACACAAATATATATACATATAAAACATTAACAATAACAGGCATAAAAGACCATTTCAGTCCGTAAATAACAAGAGGAAATTCCTTCCAGCAATAGGCTATAGAGCCGTAGTCAGACCGAGCAATTTGTTCCAGCAATCTGGACTGCAGGCCGGGCTGGCTAATGTGCTCTAATATATAAGTATCCAGTTATGGAGCAATAAAGGACAGTAGTAGATCCGCTATATTCTCTTAAGATATACAGCAGTCCAATCCTTATGCAGCTCCGTGTGAGTTAGTGTGTACTGCGTGCTGTACCGTTGCGTATGGCGGGGGGCGGAGCCTAACGTGTTTCGTAACCAATGGGTTACTTCATCAGAGGTGTGGGCCGCCCCCCAACCTTGGTCTATATATGCGTCTGGCTGAGGTAGTTTAACCTCCTTGAAGCCCCTCTATCGCCATTTTGTTTGTGGGCAAATTAATTTTCTTAGTGGGCGAATAAATATTCCTTATCATCTTGCACATTTGGATCTATGTACACTATTTGAAAGTTTAACATAAATAACCTAACAATAGCACCAATGTTTTGTTAAAACAGCAGGTTATCTAAGCCTTAGAAGTCACAAGTTTTATCACATGCTTGTATCGAATAAATAACAGGATCAGTCTTGAACTGTGTGAAGCAGTTATTCAACTAATACAATTGATTACATTGGCTATTGTATTGCACTCACTAATAGCGATTTACTGACATGTAGGTTAGTGCAAAGTTAGTACAGTCTTAGATCTGACTAATACTATGTGATTATAAGATATAGAATAACCCTAAAACAACCTTTAAAAATCTTGTCCTTAAATAGATTTAAAAATATATTAAAACAATTTTTAAAATAATATTATTGTTAAAAAGGGGGAACACAGTTTATTTTCTCATGAGACCTCATTTTTGTGTATGTGTGATTAAAAGTGCATATAGCAGAATAATTTTTAAAGAGTTGGTACAGAGTGTTTTGGATTTTATAGAAAGGCTGCCAGGTCAATATCTCTATTTAACCCTTTAGGTTCTAGGGTTTCAAGTTTGTGAATCCAAAACGTCTCTCTTTTGCGTAGCTCTAAGAGTCTACTACCTCCTCTTTTACCTGGAATTATGTGATCTATTGCTTTAATGAAAAAATCATTTTTATTTTTTCCATGAACCTGAGAGAAGTGGTTTATTAGCGGGTTCTTAAGAATTCCATGAAAAGAGAAAGTGGAGGCTGTTTCCTTAAAATTAATTCCTTTATTTATTCAGATTAAAATCGGCAAACACAGCAAGGATAGGGTATGGTGTAGAAGGCGCAGCACAGTCTGGCTTACGCGTTTCGGATGAAATCCGTAGTCATAGCCTACTGTGCTGTGCTCCACACCTGTTTAAAACTAGTTAAAACAAATGTGATTGGCGCACACATGAAAAACAACGCCTTCAAGTTTAACCAATACCAACAGTATGTAAAGTTAACCCACTAGTGTAAGAACCGCACATTGCAATACATTGTCTGAGCCCATACAAACGTAATATACATACTGTAATAATTATGTGAATAACCAACATAGTGTTATGCATTACAGACAAAATGTCAAATATTAAGGGTTAGTAATTAATTATATATTATTAGAAATTCTATTGCCCAAATAGTGCGCATAGGAGACTCTATTAATATATCCTCATTCTTTAAGAGTTGAATCATTGCTCTTATCCTCTCTAATGCACTGATGGGCAACAGAATTCAAACAGTACCCTCAGTATAAAATACCACAATAGTTGATATCATATGTCAAAAATAGATAAATATATTAACAAATCCTATAAAAATGTAAACATGCAATAAGCAAATAATTTTAAATGAATAGTAACCTGTCAAATACTATATGTAATAAAGATGTCTTGGCAAATCGTCATCATAATAACATATGATAAAGACAACAAGCAGACAAATAGGACATCCCCATATAGTAATTTAATGTGATTTGATACTGGTTAAGCACACATGACCAACCGATGAGTCTTACATTATAATAAACTAGGAGATCATTGGTAGGTGTATTGCGAAATACCAATATATTATTCCCACAGGTTCATTACGTCATATCTCGAATTTAGACCATCAGGCACCCGAGTGCCTAAGGTAAAAATCCAAAAAGCTTCGCGTCTGGCGAGCAATTGGTCCAAATTTCCCCCCCTCACAGGTCTAGAAACTTTCTCAATAGCACACCATGTAAATCCTTTGAGGTTATTATCATGGTAGACTCCAAAGTGTTGTACTATTGGAGTCGTGGATCTCTTAGTAGAGAAAGAGGAAAGATGTTCCCTAATTCTAGAGTTCAGGTCTCTGGAGGTGAGTCCCACATATTGAATCTGGCACAATGTGCATTCAATCATATAGACTACCGATTCCGTTTTACAATTCATACAGGAATTGATTTTGTAGCTTTTCCTCGTTTTTGCACTCACAAATTCCTTTGTCACCTTGGCATAATCACAGGGCTTGCACTTCCTGTGACCGCATCTATACATCCCAGTATGTACCAACCATGATCCCCTCTCATCTTTGTCAGTTTTTAACAGGGTTGGCGAGAGAATAGAGCCCAATGTGGGGCTTTGTCTGTAATGCATAACACTATGTTGGTTATTCACATAATTATTACAGTATGTATATTACGTTTGTATGGGCTCAGACAATGTATTGCAATGTGCGGTTCTTACACTAGTGGGTTAACTTTACATACTGTTGGTATTGGTTAAACTTGAAGGCGTTGTTTTTCATGTGTGCGCCAATCACATTTGTTTTAACTAGTTTTAAACAGGTGTGGAGCACAGCACAGTAGGCTATGACTACGGATTTCATCCGAAACGCGTAAGCCAGACTGTGCTGCGCCTTCTACACCATACCCTATCCTTGCTGTGTTTGCCGATTTTAATCTGAATAAATAAAGGAATTAATTTTAAGGAAACAGCCTCCACTTTCTCTTTTCAAGTTATTATTGTCCGGAGTTTGGCTGTTTCCTACTGTGCATCACGAGCTTATACTCTTCAAAAAGGATTGCATTGTGTGCTGTTCTACATTTGGCAGTTCCCTATTGCAAGCAGGAACTGTTTTTTTGCTACGTCACTGGCGGAGGGATACTGCATTCTATCGGAGGAACAAGTATCTGGAATAAGTTGAGGCGGAGCAAGGGATCTCTGCCTCGTTCCAGAGTGTGTTCCATTGGCCGGGATTGGGCCGTGCCCCCTTAGAGGCGTCCGGATTGAACTTGCAGCCGTGAATGGCGATACCCGCCTTCTCCATAGGATTGGGTGAGTGAGATCTCCATTGTCCACGCTGGAGCGAGTGAATGAGTGATATACCAAGGAACTTGAGAGTTTCTATTTAGCACCTTGCACTTTATTTGATACCTTTTTGTTGTTAATATATTATAGACTGCCTATCACTTTCTGGGTTTCCTTACTTTACATTTATCTCTTTTGGGTATTACCGGACATACCTACACCCAGTTTTGTGATATTGGTCCAGCCTTTTAATAAGACTTGTTAGCACAGTTATGGAGGAAACACAGCAGGCCTTTTACTCACTGATGCCTGTAACTGCACGTACGACTTTGCCTACAGATTGTGAATTGATTTTCTCTGAGGATAAAGGAGTATTAGCACTGAGCACTTTGTTTGAACAAATGGAGACATTGTTACTTAAAGAATCTAAAACCCAGTGGGATATCTGGACATTAGAAAAATATTTGAGTCTGAGTATGATACCGAGGGGATTAAGGCTATACAAGTTTCCGACCTTTGACGTGGATGCACAAGATAAAGACTTTATAGATGCTTGGAACAATGTACTATCTGAATGCTCTATGAGACTTATGAAATTGCTTATACAGTATAAAAATAAGTTGTTGGATAACATTAGAGCAGATATTAATGAATTACAGATAGAATTGAATAGGAGGAGCAGTCATAATGATTTTGCCAGATTTGATAAAACTTTGAAAGAGTTGGTTGCCAAGGGGAGGTCTGGGATCATGGAGACAAAACATACCAAATACATTAGGGACAAATATGACTATTCTAACAATTCTGTGTACATATGGAATAGAAGTGCCAGGGGGAATTTTAGGGCAAATCAACCTAGGTTTGGCCGTAGGAGGAGGGGCAATAGAAATCGTAGTAGAAATCGTGGCAATAATAATAAAAAGAATGTGACCTTCTCTGGTAGTGATTCAGAGGGATCGAGTGAGGGTGAGATCATTAGTGAACAAACACGGCCAGATTTCGAAGATACTGCCCCTCCTAATATTGTACATATTCCCCAAACAGCTTACACAGGTATAATGAGCACTAATCAAGGCTATGTACAACACAACACAGTAGCAGTTAAACCCAAACAAGGTAACTACACAGAATTAGCACCTAATATGTATTTTCAAAACAGACCAGACACTCTAGCCATCAATCAGGTTTTTCCCCAAGACCTAGATGCATCAGCGGGGGGAGGGAAACAGAACAAACAGAATACACAGCCCAAAGTGCAATATACGAAGAATCAAGACAAGTATCAATTGAGGGAACCTCGTCCACAGACCAGATACAAATAATCGATTCCAAGATTGTAGGCAATGTCATTAATTTATCATCTAAACAGCTTAGTATTGCACAATATAGTGTTTTGAATAAAGGTTTAAATTTTGCACCCACTATAGATTTTGATGTATTTAGAACTATTATGGATGTTAACAAATTAACACGTAATTTAACTTTGAAGAAACATTTTCACGGATTGAGTACACTTGATCATACCGATGTGCCAGTTACCCATGTTGATACTGATACCGGGGACCCAGTTGATTTTGAACATAAATGTGACACAGTCACACTGCAACAGTTGCAAATAGAATCAATGGGGAACTCGGGTAGTCGCAACATGGGTCCCAAATTTAAGGAGAAATCTAAATTCTACCCTATTCAGAACAGGGGATCAGTCATTGAAACATTTTACAACAGGGTCGAAAGGGATCTTTTACAACTAAAGGCCAATCAGCCCCCAAGTAAATTTAATTTGTCTCTTGCTGAGAAGAGTGCTTTGGCCTCTCTTAAAGAGGACCTTAGTCTGGTGATCAAAAATTCCGATAAAGGTGGAATGGTTGTGGTCATGGACCGACAACAATACATAGATGAAGGCCACAGACAACTATGTAATGAGAATAATTACTTAGTTTTACAAAGAGATCCCACCACTCACTTTCGTTCCAAATTAGTACATCTTTTGGATGATGGATTGGAACAAGGTTTTGTAGATCAGGCAACAATGGACTATTTGTTAGTTGATTGTCCGAAAATACCGTTGTTCCACCATTTACCTAAGACACATAAATCCCTGGTAAGTGTCCAGGGACGGCCTATAGTGAGTGGTGTGGAATCCCTTCTAGGTAATCTGTCAGAGTGGTTGGACTCAATCCTTCAACCCCTCGTTGTCACTCTCCATTCTTACATTAGGGATACCAAACATATCCTTAATGTTATGGATAATGTAAGATGGACACCACAATCTATCTGGCTCACAGTGGATGCAGTGTCGCTCTATTCCAGTATTCCACACTCTAAAGGGATAGAGGCCATTGCCTTTTTTCTGGAATACAATACAGATTACTCTGATGACTTCATTAAGTACATTTTGAAGGTCACCCTTTTTCTTTTGTCACACAATTTTTTCAAATTTGAGGATGTTTTCTATCTCCAGAGATGTGGTACCGCCATGGGGGCCAAATTTGCTCCCTCCTTTGCCAATCTTTTTTTGGGCTGGTGGGAGTTCTACCACATCTTTGGAGATAGAAACCCTTACAAGAAATGTATCTCCTTTTATAGGAGATACATAGATGATCTTCTTTTCATCTGGTCGGGTAATCAGTCTGACATTCAGGGATTCATTGACTATCTTAATCATAATGATATTGGACTAAGCTTCACTTTTGAAGCGAGTCAGAGTTCTATTAACTATCTGGATATTACATTGGAGGGCAGTTCAGATGGCAAAATACTTTCCAGGATTTTCAGAAAATCCATTTCAGGGAATTCCTTACTCTTAGGAACAAGCTGTCATCCCAGACATGTTCCCTTTGCCATTGCCAAAGGTGAATATACCAGGATTAAAAGGAACTGTACCTCCAATGAGGACTTTTGCAAGGAGGCAGAAAGATTGGAGATGAGATTAAAAGAGAGAAAGTATCCCAAAAAAGTGATCAAAAGGGCAAGAGAATCTGTACAGGTAACACCTAGAGAGAGCTTACTGAAAACTAAAAATAAGCACAGTACAACCAAACAGGGAATTACTTTTGTTACAACACACAGTACCCAATATCCTCAGGTATGTGAGATTATTAGGAAACATTTTCCAATATTGAAGGCTGAGGATAAATTGGTTGATACAGTCCGACAAGGGCTCAGATGTGCCTACAGGAAGAGCCCCACATTGGGCTCTATTCTCTCGCCAACCCTGTTAAAAACTGACAAAGATGAGAGGGGATCATGGTTGGTACATACTGGGATGTATAGATGCGGTCACAGGAAGTGCAAGCCCTGTGATTATGCCAAGGTGACAAAGGAATTTGTGAGTGCAAAAACGAGGAAAAGCTACAAAATCAATTCCTGTATGAATTGTAAAACGGAATCGGTAGTCTATATGATTGAATGCACATTGTGCCAGATTCAATATGTGGGACTCACCTCCAGAGACCTGAACTCTAGAATTAGGGAACATCTTTCCTCTTTCTCTACTAAGAGATCCACGACTCCAATAGTACAACACTTTGGAGTCTACCATGATAATAACCTCAAAGGATTTACATGGTGTGCTATTGAGAAAGTTTCTAGACCTGTGAGGGGGGGAAATTTGGACCAATTGCTCGCCAGACGCGAAGCTTTTTGGATTTTTACCTTAGGCACTCGGGTGCCTGATGGTCTAAATTCGAGATATGACGTAATGAACCTGTGGGAATAATATATTGGTATTTCGCAATACACCTACCAATGATCTCCTAGTTTATTATAATGTAAGACTCATCGGTTGGTCATGTGTGCTTAACCTGTATCAAATCACATTAAATTACTATATGGGGATGTCCTATTTGTCTGCTTGTTGTCTTTATCATATGTTATTATGATGACGATTTGCCAAGACATCTTTATTACATATAGTATTTGACAGGTTACTATTCATTTAAAATTATTTGCTTATTGCATGTTTACATTTTTATAGGATTTGTTAATATATTTATCTATTTTTGACATATGATATCAACTATTGTGGTATTTTATACTGAGGGTACTGTTTGAATTCTGTTGCCCATCAGTGCATTAGAGAGGATAAGAGCAATGATTCAACTCTTAAAGAATGAGGATATATTAATAGAGTCTCCTATGCGCACTATTTGGGCAATAGAATTTCTAATAATATATAATTAATTACTAACCCTTAATATTTGACATTTTGTCTGTAATGCATAACACTATGTTGGTTATTCACATAATTATTACAGTATGTATATTACGTTTGTATGGGCTCAGACAATGTATTGCAATGTGCGGTTCTTACACTAGTGGGTTAACTTTACATACTGTTGGTATTGGTTAAACTTGAAGGCGTTGTTTTTCATGTGTGCGCCAATCACATTTGTTTTAACTAGTTTTAAACAGGTGTGGAGCACAGCACAGTAGGCTATGACTACGGATTTCATCCGAAACGCGTAAGCCAGACTGTGCTGCGCCTTCTACACCATACCCTATCCTTGCTGTGTTTGCCGATTTTAATCTGAATAAATAAAGGAATTAATTTTAAGGAAACAGCCTCCACTTTCTCTTTTCAAGTTATTATTGTCCGGAGTTTGGCTGTTTCCTACTGTGCATCACGAGCTTATACTCTTCAAAAAGGATTGCATTGTGTGCTGTTCTACATTTGGCAGTTCCCTATTGCAAGCAGGAACTGTTTTTTGCTACGTCACTGGCGGAGGGATACTGCATTCTATCGGAGGAACAAGTATCTGGAATAAGTTGAGGCGGAGCAAGGGATCTCTGCCTCGTTCCAGAGTGTGTTCCATTGGCCGGGATTGGGCCGTGCCCCCTTAGAGGCGTCCGGATTGAACTTGCAGCCGTGAATGGCGATACCCGCCTTCTCCATAGGATTGGGTGAGTGAGATCTCCATTGTCCACGCTGGAGCGAGTGAATGAGTGATATACCAAGGAACTTGAGAGTTTCTATTTAGCACCTTGCACTTTATTTGATACCTTTTTGTTGTTAATATATTATAGACTGCCTATCACTTTCTGGGTTTCCTTACTTTACATTTATCTTAAGAATTCCAGCCTCAATATTCTTCATGTGTTCTAGGCAGCGAATTTTAAGACCCCGCGTCGTGCGCCCAATGTACCTTTTAGGGTTACTGCAGTTACATTCTAACATGTAAACCACATGATCTGATTTGCAGTTAAGTAATCCTTTGATTGGGTAATTGTCTCCCTTTATTCCGCTGTCAATGTACTTATTGTACTTTTTATCCCTGTGTCTATGGGCACAACAAACACATTTTTTTCTAGAGCATTTGTAAAAGCCTTGTAAGTCCAGCATCTGACCTTTACCTTTTTTCACTTTTTGTGTATCACTTGGTGCTAGAAAATTTTTCAAATTTTTGTTTTTCTTATATGTAACATTCGGTTTGTTGCCTATAGTGTCTTTCAGTATGGGGTCATTTTTCAGTATTGACCAGTTTTTCTGTAGTATATTTTTAATTCTCCAATGACCCTCATTAAATGTTGTTACAAAATTTATTCTGGTATCTCTTTTAGGCTCAATGTTATTTGTTGCTGAATTTTCTTTACGTGCATTTTTCCCTTTTATCAGTGTTTGTCTATCCAATTTCGTTGCTTTCTCATATGCTCCCTGAATGGTCTTTATAGGATAGTGTTTCTCTATAAACTTGTCTTTCAGTAGTTTAGCCTCTATTTCAAAGTTGTTGGTATCTGTACAGTTACGTTTTAATCTCTGGAATTGCCCGAAAGGGATATTTTCTATCCATTTCGGGTGGTGGCTGCTTCTAGCGTCTAAATAGCCATTTGTATCAGTGGATTTTCTTTATAGCTTACTGCATATATTACCATTGGAGATATATAGGGTGACATCCAGAAAGTCAATAGAGGACTCTTCTAGTCTTTGGGTGAAGGTGAGGTTCATACAATTCGTGTTTAACTCTTGTACATATGTATTCCATTCCTCCACTTCACCATCCCAAATGACTAGAATGTCGTCTATGAACCGATGCCAGAATATTACATTCTTGTTTTTGAACCCTGCATCCTCATAGACCATGTCCTCCTCAAATATTCCCATGTACAGGTTCGCAAAATTGGGAGCGAATTTAGTGCCCATTGCAGTTCCTGTACGTTGTAGATAAAATTTTCCTTCAAATTTAAAATAGTTATTTTGTAGGATATATCTGATAGATTCCAATATAAAGTTTCTCTGGATTTGGGCGATATGATTAGCGGTGTTAAGTGATCTTTTGATCGCCTCAATCCCACATTCATGTGGGATCGATGTGTACAGCGCCGTTACATCCAAGGTGGCCCATTTATATGTGGGTTTCCACTCTATACCCTCTATGATTTGTAGAAGGTGAGGGGTATCTCTCAGGTATGACTTTAAGTCTATAACCATGGGTCTGAGGTATAAATCCACATATTCAGAGAGTCTCGATGTGAGAGAGTCTATTCCCGAGATGATTGGTCTGCCGGGAGGCTTCTCTAGACTCTTGTGGATTTTTGGCAGATAGTAGAAAATTGCCATCTTTGGTTCCTCGTTGGCTAAATATTTCCTCTCTCTTTCCGAGAGTACTCTATTTTGATAACCACAGTTTATGTGTTCCATATATGATCTTGTAAATGCAGAGGTGGGATCACCTCTCAGTACTATATATGTATTTGTATCTGACAGCTGGCGTATTGCTTCCTCCAGATAGTCTATCCTATCCAAGATCACAATCCCTCCTCCCTTATCAGCCTCACGAATTATGACTTGATTATTATCCGTTAGTGTTTTTAAAACATTTTTTTCTTTCATACTTAGATTGTGATTATGGATCTTATAGTTGTTACACAGATCCATACATTCTTCAATGACCCTATCTTTGAACTGGCTTATGTACTTTCCCTGTGATTGAACTGGAAAGAATATAGACTTTGGTCGTAAGCCACTATTGGTTATTCTTAATTCCTCTATTGTTTCAGAGTCTCTATTTGTACTTAAATCATTGTTGAATTCTAACTGAGAGGGGTAGTTATTCCCACTTTCATTATCTAAGTCCATTAGGGCTTCTAATGTTTCCATATCTGTCTGTGTCAGGCTGTTTAGTTTCTGTGATTTCTTTTCTTTCTCAAAGTGTCTTACCAGTGTGAGTTTGCGGATAAATTTATTTATATCAATAAATAGATCAAATGGGTTCGGTTTCTGTGTTGGTGCAAAGGATAGACCTCTTTTTAGTAGGTTAGTTTCCTCTAGACTCAGTATATGTTTAGAGAGATTGAAGATTTTTATAGTTTCTTCCTTTATCTCATTTCCCTGCGTCTTTTTAAGCTTAGATGTTCTTCCACCTCTACATCCTCTTCTTCTTCCATTTGTCTTTTTCCCCTTCTCCCTTCTATATTTGTTTGTGGTTGTCTCCACTCTAGGGGTGTATATTGTGTCTCCCTTCCTTCTCTCTGTGTCTCTGTGTTTCTTGGTCTGTCTGTCACGTGTCTGTCGTGAAAATCCTGATTGTTATGATTATTTCTATTTCTGAAATTATCATATGTGTATTGATCCCTGGGTGAATTTGTCTTATTCCATGAGTCATTACTCTCATGGTAATAATTCCTCATCATATGTGAGTTGTGGTTGCCTCTATTAGAGTTATAGGAGGTATAGTTGTAGTTTCTTCTCCCTCTTCTGTAGTGGTTGTTACCTCTAGAGGAATAATGTGGTATCTGTCCACTATATCCCTCATTTCTGTACATATCTTGTTTATAATGTGTATTTAGATGTGAATTATCTCTGTTAGGGTGTTCATATCTGTTTTGTCTAGGGGTCTGTTTCCTAGGTGGAAATTCGAATCTAATATTCGATGGTTTTGGAGTTTTTAAACCCGATCTTTTATTCTCTTTTGTATGGTTATTCCGAATTGTATCATTATATAAAGAATGACAAGTGTTATTGGTTGTTAGAAGTGGTGTATTTGGTGTGTCGTTGCCTCCAGGTGTAATGGGTGTAAATGGTACATCGGTTTCAACTTCAATGTTTCCTGTTTGTTCACTAGCTTTACTTTGGATGTCTCGTTCTAATTTTTTCTTTTTCTTTAGTTTTAGATCTCTCTCGAGTTTGCTCATTCTTTCCCTTATGTCACTATCTAATTTGTCATAGTGTGTATCTCCTTTGAATGGTAGTAATAAAGTTCTCAATTTCTGTAACTCCACAGTAACCTTATCTAGATTTGCTTCTCTAAATCTGATAATAATTCTCATCAATTTAACTGAACTTTCTTCTAAAACTGTTTCCCATTCTGTAATAAGTTCAATATCCGTGCTATTAAATATAGCTGTTTTGCTCAACATAAGACCTTTGGGTATAACACCTGCTTTTAAATAGGTTTCCAGTCCTATTATGTCACACCAGTTTTTTATCTGGATCCTGCTTAATTTCTCCACTTGTTTAAAAAGTTCTCTAGGATTTACTGGCTTCTGTACACTGCTAGTATTAGTCTCTCCTTGTAAATCTACAGATAGAGTCCTTTTTTTACTATCAGGATCAAAATAAACCCCAAAATTACACATAGATGTTTCTTCTGCTGCTGATGACATGGTACACTGTATAGGTCACTAATGTCCCACAGTGATACCCAAAAAATATTAGAAAAGAGAAAATAATCAGCGCTAGAAGTGTATGAGTGTGCTGTTTGTCTAAATATATATATTCCCATCCACTACCTAGAATATATATATATATATATATGTGTTTATATTAGACACTTGCAGTTTATGCAGCAAACAGTCTCATAGTTCAGATGTGGTAAGTCTATGGAGATTTAATGTTCATTAAAATCCACAGGGCTAGTTCCAGTGTGCTGTAAGTTGTTAGGCAGCTCGTCTTTAGAAAGAAGAATGATCCCCCGCAGGGCGAGGTTCCTCTTGAAAAAATCTGAAAGGTATAGGACAAGACAGGCGCCAGGGGCACACTTCGTGTAATACGTTCAAATAAATGACAAGTAATAGACAGTGGGAAAATCCACGCTCACCTGGTTAAACCTCAAGATATGAGGTATTTTCTGGCATTAGTGTTAGTATGCTCTCACTCCTCGCGGTCCTTCTGTAATTCCACTGTTCCTTGGGAGTTCCTGGGTCTCTGGAGTGTCCCCAGTGTGTCCTCAATTATAGGGACAATATGGAATATGGGGGTGGGAGAGAGTGTGTACTATTTTATCTGTATCAAAAAAAAGGTAAAGGTCAGATGCTGGACTTACAAGGCTTTTACAAATGCTCTAGAAAAAATTGTATTTGTTGTGCCCATAGACACAGGGATAAAAAGTACAATAAGTACATTGACAGCGGAATAAAGGGAGACAATTACCCAATCAAAGGATTACTTAACTGCAAATCAGATCATGTGGTTTACATGTTAGAATGTAACTGCAGTAACCCTAAAAGGTACATTGGGCGCACGACGCGGGGTCTTAAAATTCGCTGCCTAGAACACATGAAGAATATTGAGGCTGGAATTCTTAAGAACCCGCTAATAAACCACTTCTCTCAGGTTCATGGAAAAAATAAAAATGATTTTTTCATTAAAGCAATAGATCACATAATTCCAGGTAAAAGAGGAGGTAGTAGACTCTTAGAGCTACGCAAAAGAGAGACGTTTTGGATTCACAAACTTGAAACCCTAGAACCTAAAGGGTTAAATAGAGATATTGACCTGGCAGCCTTTCTATAAAATCCAAAACACTCTGTACCAACTCTTTAAAAATTATTCTGCTATATGCACTTTTAATCACACATACACAAAAATGAGGTCTCATGAGAAAATAAACTGTGTTCCCCCTTTTTTAACAATAATATTATTTTAAAAATTGTTTAATATATTTTTAAATCTATTTAAGGACAAGATTTTTAAAGGTTGTTTTAGGGTTATTCTATATCTTATAATCACATAGTATTAGTCAGATCTAAGACTGTACTAACTTTGCACTAACCTACATGTCAGTAAATCGCTATTAGTGAGTGCAATACAATAGCCAATGTAATCAATTGTATTAGTTGAATAACTGCTTCACACAGTTCAAGACTGATCCTGTTATTTATTCGATACAAGCATGTGATAAAACTTGTGACTTCTAAGGCTTAGATAACCTGCTATGTTTTAACAAAACATTGGTGCTATTGTTAGGTTATTTATGTTAAACTTTCAAATAGTGTACATAGATCCAAATGTGCAAGATGATAAGGAATATTTATTCGCCCACTAAGAAAATTAATTTGCCCACAAACAAAATGGCGATAGAGGGGCTTCAAGGAGGTTAAACTACCTCAGCCAGACGCATATATAGACCAAGGTTGGGGGGCGGCCCACACCTCTGATGAAGTAACCCATTGGTTACGAAACGCGTTAGGCTCCGCCCCCCGCCATACGCAACGGTACAGCACGCAGTACACACTAACTCACACGGAGCTGCATAAGGATTGGACTGCTGTATATCTTAAGAGAATATAGCGGATCTACTACTGTCCTTTATTGCTCCATAACTGGATACTTATATATTAGAGCACATTAGCCAGCCCGGCCTGCAGTCCAGATTGCTGGAACAAATTGCTCGGTCTGACTACGGCTCTATAGCCTATTGCTGGAAGGAATTTCCTCTTGTTATTTACGGACTGAAATGGTCTTTTATGCCTGTTATTGTTAATGTTTTATATGTATATATATTTGTGTGATTAAAATACCTGGTTTTACCTGTTTGGTGTTAGTATTGTATATTTTGATACAGATAAAATAGTACACACTCTCTCCCACCCCCATATTCCATATTGTCCCTATAATTGAGGACACACTAGGGACACTCCAGAGACCCAGGAACTCCCAAGGAACAGTGAAATTACAGAAGGACCGCGAGGAGTGAGAGCATACTAACACTAATGCCAGAAAATACCTCATATCTTGAGGTTTAACCAGGTGAGCGTGGATTTTCCCACTGTCTATTACTTGTCATTTATTTGAACGTATTACACAAAGTGTGCCCCTGGCGCCTGTCTTGTCCTATACCTTTCAGATTTTTTCAAGAGGAACCTCGCCCTGCGGGGGATCATTCTTCTTTCTAAAGACGAGCTGCCTAACAACTTACAGCACACTGGAACTAGCCCTGTGGATTTTAATGAACATTAAATCTCCATAGACTTACCACATCTGAACAATGAGACTGTTTGCTGCATAAACTGCAAGTGTCTAATATAAACACATATATATATATATATTCTAGGTAGTGGATGGGAATATATATTTAGACAAACAGCACACTCATACACTTCTAGCGCTGATTATTTTCTCTTTTCTAATATATATATATATATATATATATATATATATATATATATATATATATACAGGGAGTGCAGGAATTATTAGGCAAATTAGTATTTTGACCACATCATCCTCTTTATGCATGTTGTCTTACTCCAAGCTGTATAGGCTCGAAAGCCTACTACCAATTAAGCATATTAGGTGATGTGCATCTCTGTAATGAGAAGGGGTGTGGTCTAATGACATCAACACCCTATATCAGGTGTGCATAATTATTAGGCAACTTCCTTTCCTTTGGCAAAATGGGTCAAAAGAAGGACTTGACAGGCTCAGAAAAGTCAAAAATAGTGAGATATCTTGCAGAGGGATGCAGCACTCTTAAAATTGCAAAGCTTCTGAAGCGTGATCATCGAACAATCAAGCGTTTCATTCAAAATAGTCAACAGGGTCGCAAGAAGCGTGTGGTAAAACCAAGGCGCAAAATAACTGCCCATGAACTGAGAAAAGTCAAGCGTGCAGCTGCCAAGATGCCACTTGCCACCAGTTTGGCCATATTTCAGAGCTGCAACATCACTGGAGTGCCCAAAAGCACAAGGTGTGCAATACTCAGAGACATGGCCAAGGTAAGAAAGGCTGAAAGACGACCACCACTGAACAAGACACACAAGCTGAAACGTCAAGACTGGGCCAAGAAATATCTCAAGACTGATTTTTCTAAGGTTTTATGGACTGATGAAATGAGAGTGAGTCTTGATGGGCCAGATGGATGGGCCCGTGGCTGGATTGGTAAAGGGCAGAGAGCTCCAGTCCGACTTAGACGCCAGCAAGGTGGAGGTGGAGTACTGGTTTGGGGGTGGTATCATCAAAGATGAGCTTGTGGGGCCTTTTCGGGTTGAGGATGGAGTCAAGCTCAACTCCCAGTCCTACTGCCAGTTTCTGGAAGACACCTTCTTCAAGCAGTGGTACAGGAAGAAGTCTGCATCCTTCAAGAAAAACATGATTTTCATGCAGGACAATGCTCCATCACATGCGTCCAAGTACTCCACAGCGTGGCTGGCAAGAAAGGGTATAAAAGAAGAAAATCTAATGACATGGCCTCCTTGTTCACCTGATCTGAACCCCATTGAGAACCTGTGGTCCATCATCAAATGTGAGATTTACAAGGAGGGAAAACAGTACACCTCTCTGAACAGTGTCTGGGAGGCTGTGGTTGCTGCTGCACGCAATGTTGATGGTGAACAGATCAAAACACTGACAGAATCCATGGATGGCAGGCTTTTGATTGTCCTTGCAAAGAAAGGTGGCTATATTGGTCACTGATTTGTTTTTGTTTTGTTTTTGAATGTCAGAAATGTATATTTGTGAATGTTGAGATGTTATATTGGTTTCACTGGTAAAAATAAATAATTGAAATGGGTATATATTTGTTTTTTGTTAAGTTGCCTAATAATTATGCACAGTAATAGGCACCTGCACACACAGATATCCCCCTAAAATAGCTATAACTAAAAACAAACTAAAAACTACTTCCAAAACTATTCAGCTTTGATATTAATGAGTTTTTTGGGTTCATTGAGAACATGGTTGTTGTTCAATAATAAAATTAATCCTCAAAAATACAACTTGCCTAATAATTCTGCACTCCCTGTATATATATATATATATATATATATATATATATATATATATATATATATATATATATATATATATACATTTTATTTTAAGAGTTTTTTTCAATTGAAGGGATATTCCAGCCAAAATTGTAATCTACATGGAAGCATTTTAATTTTGAATAGAAGCATTTTTGTAATATACATGTATTAGCTAAAATGCTTCTAATTAAATGCTGTAGCTGTTTCAATATTTAATATGCACTGTGCCCCAGCATTATCAATACAGTGCTTCCTCAGAGAGCCTAAGTTGCTTGTACCATCTGGTAAAGACTCATTTTTGTTAATTTCTGACATGATAGAAGCCCTACTGGGGATCTGAGCAGCTGCAGTATTGAAAATGCTGGTGCACTGAGAATATCTATTATTCACATGCACGTGCAGAGAAAAATATTAACACTAGAACAGCAATAACTTTTGCTAGAAGCATTTTAGCTAATACGCGTATATTGAGAATATGTTTCTAATCAAAGATGTAATTTATCTATGTGCATTTAAATTTTGAGCATAATGTCCCTTTAAGTAACATTTGCTAAAAATGTATTTTATATCCGTAACAGGGACATGTCAAAATGTGCTATATTTTCGGATTCTTTATTACTCAAGGGTTAACTAAAATACTTGTCTTAAAACAGTATTCTTCTGTTGAGGAAGGAGAGAAAAGGGGGCTTCAAATTAGAGGACTGGTGGTAGCAGAGAGACTGACAGAATATCTCAAGGTAAGCATTGTCAGTTCCTTGCCATTGATGTATTTTGACCGGTTAAGGTTACTGGTTGATCCAAGCTTAAAGATAACAGAATGCAAGAAACCTTCTCATTGGCCAATTCTGGCAGATAAATGAAAACATTTTCTAGTCATGATTTACACTTGTGGTTAACCAGCTATCGTTTGTAAGGGTTGTATTTATCCCATTACGCCTGCTGATTACACTGAATAACCTTTGAACTTATTTCTTAAAAAGAAATTTGAAAAAAAGCCATAGAACAGACAGCTCCCAAAAGTCACCCTTTTTTCCTTCTCAAAGCTAGAAAAGAGACTCACGTATGAAATTGCGTATTTGTTCACAACACAAGCAGACTCTATGGGTCCATGTGCACCCCAAGACACATGGCATTGTCTTAATCAGCAACCTCACAAAACTTGCCGTGACCCGGATTCGAACCAGGGTTGCTGCGGCCACAACGCAGAGTACTAACCACTATACAATCACGGCACAACGGCTGCGCTGACAACAGCGACTGCAGGAATGCCTAAGAGTATTACACTGAAGTCACTGACCACCGTAGAAATAGTCGTAAGTCGGTTACATTTTGGTTTTGGTTTTGTGCTGTGTCTGTTGTTTTGTTTTTTTTTTCTTTTTTTTTCGTTTTTTTTTCTTTCGTAGACTCTTTCTTCAATTAACAGCCTTTGCTTTCCAGACACCATTTTCTTGGCAGTTATCTTTCCCCTTAAAACACTTCTAGATTGAAGAACTTGATCTCTTCTACTTGTGTTGTCTATCCATGGCTGCATTCTAAAGCAATGTTTTTTAAGCACGTAGGGAAATGTAGTAACAGGGAATCAGGGCAACTCTCTTCAGCGTATGTTATCAAAATATTCCATACTGTAAGAACAAAAGCTCTCTAACTTAAAATAAAAAAAATGAATACAATTCTTGTAGAGATAATCCAAGGCCCATAAACTAGGTCACTGCAGGAACCTCAGTTTGCTTTGAAAATGTAAGGAACAATTAGCTGCTCAAAAGCCACAAGCCAGGTAGGAGTCGAACCTACAATCTTCTGATCCGTAGTCAGACGCGTTATCCATTGCGCCACTGGCCCACGTGGGCGTTATATGCCAGCTGACGAGTCTGATGATGATTGTGGCTTGAGATTGACTAGCTCAAACGCTCTCGTTGGTGGAGAAGTGTTTATTGGCATTCACTTTCACATGTTTGGATATAACAAATCTGGCCTTAATTTACTTGGGACTTTCTCTAACCTTGTGCATCTAATGTTGAAAATGTCTGGTGCAATTTACCATCAGTAGAAAGGATGGCCTTTTTGAGAATATATAAATATATATATATATATATAAATATAGATATAGATATATAAATATTTGTTTGTGTGTGTGTGTGTATTTGTATATTTATCTATCTATCTATATATAGATATATGTACATACATAAAAACACATAACTTTTATATTGTAGAACATTTTACTTTAAGAGTTTTTTTCAATTAAGGAACATTTGCTAAAAATGTATTTCATATCCGTAACAGGGACATGTCAAAATGTGCTATATTTTCGGATTCTTTATTACTCAAGGGTTAACTAAAATACTTGTCTTAAAACAGTATTCTTCTGTTGAGGAAGGAGAGAAAAGGGGGCTTCAAATTAGAGGACTGGTGGTAGCAGAGAGACTGACAGAATATCTCAAGGTAAGCATTGTCAGTTCCTTGCCATTGATGTATTTTGACCGGTTAAGGTTACTGGTTGATCCAAGCTTAAAGATAACAGAATGCAAGAAACCTTCTCATTGGCCAATTCCGGCAGATAAATGAAAACATTTTCTAGTCATGATTTACACTTGTGGTTAACCAGCTATCGTTTGTAAGGGTTGTATGTATCCCATTACGCCTGCTGATTACACTGAATAACCTTTGAACTTATTTCTTAAAAAGAAATTTTAAAAAAAAGCCAGAGAACAGACAGCTCCCAAAAGTCACCCTTTTTTCCTTCTCAAAGCTAGAAAACAGACTCACATATGAAATTGCGTATTTGTTCACAACACAAGCAGACTCTATGGGTCCATGTGCACCCCAAGACACATGGCATTGTCTTAATCAGCAACCTCACAAAACTTGCCATGACCCGGATTCGAACCGGGGTTGCTGCGGCCACAACGCAGAGTACTAACCACTATACGATCACGGCACGACGGCTGTGCTGACAACAGAGACTGCAGGATTGCCTAAGAGTATTACGCTGAAGTCACTGACCACCGTCGAAATAGTCGTAAGTCGGTTACATTTTGGTTTTGTGCTGTGTCTGTTGTTTTGTTTTTTTTTTTTTCTTTCTTAGACTCTTTCTTCAATTAACAGCCTTTGCTTTCCAGACACCATTTTCTTGGCAGTTATCTTTCCCCTTTAACACTTCTAGATTGAAGAACTTGATCTCTTCTACTTGTGTTGTCTATCCATGGCTGCATTCTAAAGCAACGTTTTTTAAGCACGTAGGGGAAATGTAGTAACAGGGAATCAGGGCAACTCTCTTCAGCGTATGTTATCAAAATATTCCATACTGTAAGAACAAAAGCTCTCTAACTGTTAAAATAAAAAAATGAATACAATTCTTGTAGAGATAATCCAAGGCCCATAAACTAGGTCACTGCAGGAACCTCAGTTTGCTTTGAAAATGTAAGGAACCAATTTTCAAAGCAATTTTCAACACAAACAAATATTTATATATCTATATCTATATCTATATTTATATATATATATATATATATATATATATATATATATAAATATAGATATAGATATAGATATATAAATATTTGTTTGTGTGTGTGTGTGTATTTGTATATTTATCTATCTATCTATATATAGATATATGTACATACATAAAAACACATAACTTTTATATTGTAGAACATTTTACTTTAAGAGTTTTTTTTCAATTAAGGAACATTTGCTAAAAATTTATTTTATATCCGTAACAGGGACATGTCAAAATGTGCTATATTTTCGGATTCTTTATTACTCAAGGGTTAACTAAAATACTTGTCTTAAAACAGTATTCTTCTGTTGAGGAAGGAGAGAAAAGGGGGGCTTCAAATTAGAGGACTGGTGGTAGCAGAGAGACTGACAGAATATCTCAAGGTAAGCATTGTCAGTTCCTTGCCATTGATGTATTTTGACCGGTTAAGGTTACTGGTTGATCCAAGCTTAAAGATAACAGAATGCAAGAAACCTTCTCATTGGCCAATTCCGGCAGATAAATGAAAACATTTTCTAGTCATGATTTACACTTGTGGTTAACCAGCTATCGTTTGTAAGGGTTGTATGTATCCCATTACGCCTGCTGATTACACTGAATAACCTTTGAACTTATTTCTTAAAAAGAAATTTGAAAAAAAAAGCCAGAGAACAGACAGCTCCCAAAAGTCACCCTTTTTTCCTTCTCAAAGCTAGAAAACAGACTCACGTATGGAATTGCGTATTTGTTCACAACACAAGCAGACTCTATGGGTCCATGTGCACCCCAAGACACATGGCATTGTCTTAATCAGCAACCTCACAAAACTTGCCGTGACCCGGATTCGAACCGGGGTTGCTGCGGCCTTAACGCAGAGTACTAACCACTATACGATCACGGAACCAATTAGCTGCTCAAAAGCCACGAGCCAGGTAGGAGTCGAACCTACAATCTTCTGATCCGTAGTCAGACGCGTTATCCATTGCGCCACTGGCCCACGTGGGTATTATATGCCAGCTGACGAGTCTGATGATGATTGTGGCTTGAGATTGACTAGCTCAAACGCTCTCATTGGTGGAGAAGTGTTTATTGGCATTCACTTTCACATGTTTGGATATAACAAATCTGGCCTTAATATACTTGGGACTTTCTCTAACCTTGTGCATCTAATGTTGAAAATGTCTGGTGCAATTTACCATCAGTAGAAAGGATGGCCTTTTTGAGTATATATAAATATATATATATATATATATATATATATATATATATATATATATATATATAAATATAGATATAGATATAGATATATAAATATTTGTTTGTGTGTGTGTGTGTATTTGTATATTTATCTATCTATCTATATATAGATATATGTACATACATAAAAACACATAACTTTTATATTGTAGAACATTTTACTTTAAGAGTTTTTTTCAATTAAGGAACATTTGCTAAAAATGTATTTTATATCCGTAACAGGGACATGTCAAAATGTGCTATGTTTTCGGATTCTTTATTACTCAAGGGTTAACTAAAATACTTGTCTTAAAACAGTATTCTTCTGTTGAGGAAGGAGAGAAAAGGGGGGGCTTCAAATTAGAGGACTGGTGGTAGCAGAGAGACTGACAGAATATCTCAAGGTAAGCATTGTCAGTTCCTTGCCATTGATGTATTTTGACCGGTTAAGGTTACTGGTTGATCCAAGCTTAAAGATAACAGAATGCAAGAAACCTTCTCATTGGCCAATTCCGGCAGATAAATGAAAACATTTTCTAGTCATGATTTACACTTGTGGTTAACCAGCTATCGTTTGTAAGGGTTGTATGTATCCCATTACGCCTGCTGATTACACTGAATAACCTTTGAACTTATTTCTTAAAAAGAAATTTGAAAAAAAAGCCAGAGAACAGACAGCTCCCAAAAGTCACCCTTTTTTCCTTCTCAAAGCTAGAAAACAGACTCACGTATGAAATTGCGTATTTGTTCACAACACAAGCAGACTCTGTGGGTCCATGTGCACCCCAAGACACATGGCATTGTCTTAATCAGCAACCTCACAAAACTTGCCGTGACCCGGATTCGAACTGGGGTTGCTGCGGCCACAACG